>NC_064864.1:477500-717500 GCF_024139225.1 Suncus etruscus | reverse complement strand
ATTTTTTTAATGTTGTTTTTACTGGCAGTGTTTCAAACTTCAATTAATGACTATATGAAAATATTAAAAGATACAACCATGACTCATTTATATATCTTTTTTTTGGGGGGGGTCACTCCTGGCTGCACTCAGGGGTTCCTCCTGGCTCTATGCCCAGAAATCGCTCCTGGCAGGCTCTGGGACCATATGGGATGTCGGGATTCGAACCACCATCCTTCTGCATGCAAGGCAAATGCCTTGCCTCCATGTTATGTCTCCAGCCCTCATCTATATATCTTAAAATATTTTTTTGACTTTTGTATCTTGGCCACCGTCAATGGTGTTTAGGAGTTACTCCTAATTCAGTGCACAGTGTTGACTCCTGACTGTGTTGGACGACTATGCAGGGTGGGGTATTGAACCCAGGCTGAACTTCCTGCGTTCCAAGCATGCACACCAGCTTCCTACTCTCTGCTCAGGTCCTGGGTATTAAATGTTTAAATTTCTATTCGACGACCTCCTAACTCATTAATTCCAGAAGTTCCCGTAATCGATTCTATAGGATTTTCTATGTGTATATTCATGATACAAACAAGCAATGGAGAGTGTTGTTTCTTTCTCTGTAGCCCAGATCTTTGAAGTGTGTGTGTGTGTGTGTGTGTGTGTGTGTGTGTGTGTGTTTTTCCTTGTCTTATTGCACTAGCTACAGCCCTGGGACTGTTGACGGGTGTGCAGTGTAACAGCAAAACATCCTTGTCTTGTTTCCAGGCAAAGGACGAGAAGCTACTCAACTATTCACTCACCTTTGACTTTCATGCCTTTTCAGCAAATTCTTGATGAATCAAGGGGGCAGCCTTCTAGGACTGGTCTGAGTGTCTTGTCCCTCATGTTTTGGTCCCTTCCTCACAGGTAGAAGTATAGGTCCCTTCCTCAATATCCAGAAGAGCGGGATATTGGGCTCTGGTTTCCCCAGATGGTGCCCGGCATGGTTAACCACCTGGCAGAGTCTCTCTGCAACTTGGCTCTTGCAGAAAGAGCCCGTGTGTGCCCCTTCCCACCCCACCCCATCGTTTTCTCTGAACTTCAAGGTCCTATTTTCCTCCTTGCATTTCTCCTCCTCCAAAACTTGAATGGAAGGAGACATGAAAGCCAAGGGCTGTCCAGCATCAGGTTACTTCCATGCAGTGTCCTCATTCAAAAATAAATCTGAGGGCATGAGAGATGCAGTACACAGAGCAGGGAGGGAGCTGTTAGCATAGCTCTGCGTCCAGGCTGTATTTTTAGGGCTGGCATTTAGGCCTGGCCTGGGGACAAGAGGGCTAGAAAATGCCAAGCATTTCCTCTTCCTGTCAGCTGTGACACTGTGTGTGTGTGTGTGTGTGTGTGTGTGTGTGTGTGTGTGTATGTAGCCCTGCCACCTTCCCACTTAGCACCTCCAGAATAGCAAACACAACCTGCTTCCTCCACTCTTGGTCCTGCTGGCCGCCAGTCCTAATCTCATCTCATTTTGAGACCCTGTCTTGGGGTCTCCCCATCTGATTTCACATGCTATTCAGATTCAGAGGGGAACCCCTGCTTCATTTGATGGGGAATTGAGGGGTGCAGACCTCCCAGAATCGAGCAGCTCGTCAGCCACACCATGATCAAACTCTGTGCCCCCTGAGGTCCTGGGAAATGATTTTAGGAGGCATCCGTGATGGTATAGCCCCTTCATTCACACTTCTCTCACTCATGACAGGCTTGCAAGATCTGTTTCTGCATTGCTCTTCTGTTTCATCTCTGTCCCGGCCTGGGTCCCACCTGTTCGTGCGAGTTTCTAGGATGCTCTGTGCATGCCTCTGTTGGATTACTGGTCCCACCCTAATCAATATTCATACCCCAGCCTAGGTGCAATTTAGCGGTAGGATCATTGAATTATTCCCTACTTGGTATTTCACTTGCATCCTAGGGTATGGCCTGGTTCTTTTCAATAAAAGAGGGGGTCTGAGGAAGTCAGGTGCTCATTCTTGGGTCTTCCTTCACTGAGCTGCTTTTCCTTCTTGGGAGCAGAAGGCTTGTGTGGTGGGATTCCTGACTTGAGCGCTGGATTTCCTGAACCCTTTCTTGTACCTTTACACTGTGTGGATTATTTCCTGTGTCAACATTTGCTTCCGTGCCTCACCAGATCCTCCTTTTGGAGCCTGAGGTTCTGCTTATATGCCTCAATTTCCCCAATTCTAAAACAGGAAAGCTCATAGAATTTGTTTTTGAAGAAGATTCCAGGAGTTGAGACATGAGGCCAAACCTGTGTCCTCTCCAGAGGCTCGTGAGGTCCCCTCAGCGACAACCAGGGAAGGGCTGTGCCCCACCAGCGGGAACAGGAGACTTGTGACGCCACTGCACCTGGTGTCCCTGTGCCCGCAGGCTTTGCTCCTTCTGTAATTGGCCTCAGACCAAGCGATCACGGGAGAAGGAACAAAATGTTTTGTTCTCTGACCCGGGATCCCTCCCCACCTACTGAGAGAATGCATGTGACTGCCATGGTGATGCTGGAGTCCTGGTCTGGGCCTCTCAGCCCCTCGGCATGACTTCCGGGGAAGCCAGAGCTTGAAGGGTCCCAAGGACGAGGCCCAACTCTGTCCAGTCACTGCGGTTCCCTCTTTGATTAGGGGTTTGTGGATGTTTGTCAGAGGGTCCCCAGTGAGAGACCCACCTGCCCCTTCTCCCTTTCTGTGGGCGCTGGGTCGTCTTGAGACTTGTACACTGGCCGTGTGGTAAGGTAGGGTCATTGGTGTGTGTGAGCGCCTTTGTTCTAGAGTTCCCACAGGGCAGTGCCACTCCTTCTGCACTCAATGGGGGGCCTACACTGCCCCAGATGGCAGGAATTAGCCCATGAGACCATCCGTAGTCCCTGGGATCACAACAGCCAAGTCCTATCACCCAGAACTGGTCCAGCAGAGCCTCAGCGCCTCTGGAATCTGCAAAACATTTGGGGCAGGGGCGTCTACACTCACCTGGGCTTCCTGGGTGGACAAGGCACCAGTGGCTGTTTCTGTCTCCACCCCCGCCCCCCACCCCGCCCCCGTGACTTCAGTGGAGTTTGAAGCTGACCTAGGAATAAAGAATAATAAGATCCGGGGCCAGAGAGATAGCACAGCGGTAGGGCATTTTTCTTGCATGCCGCCAATCCAGGGTGGTCATGGGTTCTATTCCCGGTATCCCATATGGTCCCTGGAGCCTGCCAGGAGCGATTTCTGAGCACGGAGCCAGGAGTAACCTTTGAGTGCCACCAGGTGAGGCCCAAATTGAAACAAACTAAAAACAATTACAAAAAAAATCCAAGCACCCCCCAGACAATGCTATGGGCCACCTGAATCTAACGGTCCCTGAAGCTATTGGACCTGCTTCTAGACTTTTCCATCACAGACAATAACAAGCTTCTTAGTTCAAGCCCATGTTTTCCCAAGTAGTTCTACTCCTGTACTTGTCTAAGCCAGAGCAGACTTTTGGGGTGTCTGTGGGTACCAGGTCACACAGAGGGTCACCCAGAGGGTCACCCAGAGGGTCTGCTGGTTTTTTACCCTGTGGACCAGTGACTTCCGTCCCTGTAGGCCACTGTAAAGGGTTTGCTAGAAACCTCAGACCCTGGGCTGCCCCACCCTGTGCTTCAGTCCACATGAAGGTGGGAGTGAAGTGGGGGAGAGAGGCTGGACAGACTCCGAATCCATGTTCTAGCCCAGCACCCTCCCTGTTTAGATGCAGGAACCAAAACCAAGAGATTCCTGCATAGACAGGAGTCACCTCCCCCAGCCCCCTAGCTATCCTCTACCCCCAGTCTCCTGGGAGTACCCCTCAGTTCTCAGCTGCCACCTAGCGCAGCCCTTATCCACTCTATGGCCAACCAGGCAGGCAGTGCCCAGTGGGGTGCCTACCCTTCCCCCATCCATGCAGGGCTCAGCCTCTGCCTGAAGGCCCCCCCCCTTTAGGGAGGGCTGGGCTCTTCGAAGTCCTCGGGAGGAGGCCAGAAAGGGGGTGTTCATGTGTTCCCCCAGCATCTGGCTCCTCCTCCGAGACTGCCAGGAGACGCCATCAGATGTTTGCCCTGCTGAATGCTGGCTTGTAGGGAGGCTGGCAAAGCTTCCATCTGTGGTTCTCAGGCCTTTGTTTGGGATGGGGGTGGGGGGGTGAGCTGGGAAGGGGCGTCCTTCTGTGTCTCTCCTTTGCCTTCACCAAGCAGGGACTGCATCCTCTGTGCTCTCTGAGTTTGCCTGGTCAAAGAAAAGTAGGCATCAGCCCTATGGACACATCTGGACAGTGCAGCTGTAGGGCACCCCTGCCAGGGGTCCCAGGGAAGTCTGACAGGGCTCACCACTGCCCAGAAGGCATCTTGCAAGATGCCGGGAACCCCCGCCTCCAGTGGCCCTTCTCACCCACAGCCCTCCAGGGTCACAGGGCACAGCTGGATAATGGCCCCGAGGTGGGCAGACCTTGGGTTAGGGTTAGCAGGAAGGGGTGGAGGTGGGTGTCCAGGGGATCTCCAGGGAGCCATGGTGACTCACTTCTAGAACATTCATGCACTTTCTCAGCCAGGAGAATGTCAAGACAAGTGGCTCTTTCTGAAGAGAAAGATAAATTCACGAATGGGGTTGAAAGAAGGTCGACCCAGGCTCCAGACACTTCTCCTCATGGGCCTGAGGACCTGTAGGGTCTCCTGCCCTCCTGGACCCTGGCTGGCTAGGCCCAAGCAGCAGAATGAGATGGGATTTGGGTGCCTGTGCCCGGTGGTTAGGGAGGAAGCTGTGTCTCCTTGGTGTGACTTGGCCTTCATTTTCGGCCCCTGCTAAGATGGCCTCAGTGGCTGTCCTGGGCCCGGGAACAGCCAGATTCTGCCTCCACAATATCCAGGCAGGAACTCCTGAGGGGGGGGACAGGGACAGGGTCTGTCCCATGTTCCCTACAAACTCCTCACACACATGCTGGGAAGGTCTGCGTCTCTGTATCACGGTGATCCGTTTGCAGGAGACCATCTCAGGTATTCTGTGTTCTGCAGATGTGAATCCTTGACAGTGACTTCCAGCCTACAAAGGGGCTTTTGCAGCAGCCTGTGACAGACACCCAGGGGTTGCGGGAGGGAGGAGTTCAGTCCAGGGAACCCGGCCCTGCTGCTGTCTTTGGACGTTGCTTGTCCATGTATCCAGAGCACCCAGGCCCAGGGACATCCCTGCTCTCTCTGTATGCTCTGCTCTGGGCTCTCTGCCCCCACCTTGCCTCTGCTATGGGTCTCAGTTCTGGAACATCATGGCAAGAAGTATCAAGAACTGATCCAGGGCCCAGAGAGATAGCACAGCGGCGTTTGCCTTGCAAGCAGGCGATCCAGGACCAAAGGTGGTTGGTTCAAATCCCGGTGTCCCATAGGGTCCCCCGTGCCTGCCAGGAGCTATTTCTGAGCAGACAGCCAGGAGTGACCCCTGAGCACTGCCGGGTGTGGCCCAGAAAAAAAACAAAAACAAAAACAAAAAAAAAAAAACAAAACAAAAAAAAGAACTGATTCAAAACTCCCTGTACACAGGGCCCAGTAGAGCAAGCTCCTGGGAGTTTGGAAATGGGAGGGAGGGGGCCTTGGAGGACCCTTGCACGATTTCCACTCCTCAGACATGCAGGCTGGGGGTGCTCATTGCAGAAGCTGACAATCTTCCTCCCAGGGTCTCCCAAGCGGGAGCGGGAACTCCAAGGAGGGGGGAACAGGCCAGCAAAGGGTTCCAGACACTGGTTTCGAGACCTGGGTTGGGTTTGGTCCTAAATCACTGGACAGCCTGAGTGAAGTCATTACAACAATCCTTGTTTTTTCTGTCCTTCATCCTCAGAAGAAGATGACAGGCATTCCTGGAAATTCTAGTAAGTAAATGTTGAGTGTGGTGAATGGTGCGAGGCGGATCCCTCCAAGTCCTCTGTTGCGTGTTTGAGATTCAGGACAGGCACAGGGGTCCTCGGGCACGCACAAGGTGAGGTGCAGAGGGCGTGGGGAGCACACAGGCATGAGAGTGGGGCACCCACATGGCACTGGCATGAAGCACAAGGCCAGCGACATGTACAGACCCCCAAGGGCACAGTCCCCACTCACAGCATGGCCGCCTTCCCCTTCGTGCCCCTAGCAGTTCAGCCCCGTGTATCCGACTTTGGGATATGCAAGACCCCCAGAAGAGGCTTTGGAAAGGCCAAGACATGGCACTGCTGGCGATAGGCTATGGAGGAGCGAGTTTGGGACTGTAATGGCGGGACAGAATCTGTGGTTCTGATGTTTCTGATTCCTGATCAGTCATCTCTTGGGGGGCCAGTGGGGGTTAGGGTCACCCCTGGCAATGATCAGGGCTTACTCCTGGCTCTGTGCTCAGGAATCACACCTCGCAGTGCTTCTGGGAACCATAAGGGATGTCTGGGATCAAACCCAGGTCGGTCGCGTGCAAGTCAAGAGCCTCCCCACTGTACTATCTCTTTAGCCCCACCATCCCATTCTAAAGTCCTAATTTCAGTGGGTTTTCAGACATAATTTTTTTAATAATTTATTCTTCAAAATTACAAACATGCTTGCAGTTGGGCCTCAATCATAAAAAAAATAGCCCCTTCACCTGTGCAACATTCCCACCACCAATGCCCCCCCCATTTCCCTTCTCCCCCCAAGCCTCATCTATATTCGAGACAGGTATTGTACTTCTCTCACTAATTACCATTGTTATGATAGTTGCTAGTGTAGTTATTTCTCTAACTGCACTCACCACCCTTTGTGGTAAACTTCTTATCATGAGCTGGTCCCTTTAGCCCTCATCTCTATTGTCTCTGGGTATTACTGCAATACTGTCTCTTAATTTCTTAAAACCCATAAGTGAGTGAGACTTTTCTATCCCGGTTCACCGGATATGTAATTTGCGGGTGAAGAGTGGATTCTGTCTGAAAAAGAACGGGTGAGGGAAAAGAGGAGACTAAATCAAGGATTTCTGATCAAAGTCTCGAACTTTATTTTTCGGCAAGGGTTTTAAGCAGTTGCAGCAAGGTGGGGGTAGTGGGAGGAGCAGGAATCAAACAAGTTTCTTGTGGCTATCTATACAGAACACCTGCTGGTACATATTTGTGTAAGAGCTACAATTCTACAAGGCTTTACTTAAAAACAATATGTCAAAACATTTTCTGGTACAAGTTAAAAGCTGTTTTGTTTAAACTTCCTGGACCCTTAACTTAAAAACACTATCATGGCCATTTCTCAAGCCTCAGGGCCTTCAAAGGGCCACATGTTTCAGGTCACATACTCATAACCACAAGGCAGAACTTATGCTGATATCCATCTTAGTCCTGTCTTCTGACACTTTTCTGTGCCTATCTCTCTCCCTCTGACTGATTTCATTCAGCATAATAGTTTCCATGTCCATCCATGTATAGGAGAATTTCATGACTTCATCTCTCCTGATGGCTGCATAATATTCCATTGTGTATATGTACCACAGTTTCTTTAGCCCCTCATCTGTTGTCAGCATCTGGATTGTTTCTGGCTATTGACATGATGATGCCCCCTCCCAGTGCAAGGAGCTCACCCACAACCCCAGGAGCGAGGGCCAGGAATCATGGAGGCACCTCCAGGTTTTCTCTTTGCATTCACCATGTCAGGCCCCAGACTTGGAAGGCCTGAGGGTACGAGGACTTGGGACTGGCCTGGTGGAACTCAGGGGGGAAACGAGGAATGACCAAGACTGACCATGGGCTGGCCATCTCCTCTGGGGGACCAGCCCCCTCCACAGAAGACTTTTCAGGAGGATCAGTTGGCCCAGGCCTTGCAAGACAAGACACTTTCCTCACCCCACTGTGGCAAACCCACGCTGATCAGCGGTGTTTGCTCTGCTCTCGGCACAACGGTGGTGGGGCTGGCAGGATCCACAGGAGCCATTGTGGTGCCATCTGCTCCTCCACTGGGCCCTGGTCTGGGCTGGACGCTGGAGCCGTGGCCAGTGAAGGCACCGCCTGGGCTGGCCAAAGCCCCAGCCCCGGCCTCTAGGGGCTGTACCTTGGCTTATGGCTGTCCCTGAGCCTCCCTTGTGGGAGAATATGAGATTTTGGAGACCAGCCCGGAAGGAGAGGGCTTGACCAGTGTCTGCAGAGGGGAAGCTCCGACCCACTAGGCCATTTGCCAGTAGCTCCCGCAAGCCGCATCATGGGTCTGGTTCTTTTGGTCCTCATAGTCCAGTGAGGGGGATTCGATGGGCAAGGAGAACAGGAACAGAGAAGGCTAGTAGGTCATTGAAGGCCACACAGCCAAGAAAACAGTCGAAGAGAACTTGCTGTGGAGTGGTCAGACCCTTTGTCTCTGGACTTCCCGAGAGGCACAGAACAATTGGGCTGACCTGGATCCCTGGAAACTTCTGGAGCAGCTTTCTGAAATCCAGATGTTGTGTTGGGACTTCATTAATCTCTCTGGGGTCTGCCCATGCTCCTCACCTTCTGGGAACCCCTCTCCCCTCACCCCTCCTGAGACTCCTTACCTCTCACCCCTCCTGGAACCCCACCCCACTCACCCCCTCCTGGGACCCCTCTCTCCTCACTCCTCCTGGAACATCTCTTCCCTCACCTTTCCTGGGACCCCTCTTCCCTCACCCCTCCTGGGACCCCTTTCCCCTTACCCCTTCCTATAGCTCCTCTGTAGAAAGAGGAACTCCTCTCCCCAATAGCTGAGCCTGTTAATGGGGTGGGGAGGAGAGCAAAGGTTCCTTTTGTACCCAGGGGTGGTCGTGGGCTGGCTTAAGAGTGGGGCCCAGCCTTCCTGGCTCTGAACACCTCGGAACACTGATTGGCAGAGTGGTGGGGCTGGGAGTTGAGGGAGATATGGGGTATGATACAGGTATTTGATGGGCAGCTGCCAGTGTGGATGCCAGCAAAGACTGGCAGAGACCCTGCCAGAAGCTGCTTCCAGGGCCCATGTCAGGCCGAGGCTCCCACTCACCCATCCACCCACTCACCCCTTCTTCCCACCAGTCAGCAAGGCAAGCTCTGGCAACCTGGGTCCAGACACCCCAGGATAGTCCTTGTCCTTCAACCAGGGATCCGGAATGTCCCCGCTGCCCTGGACCAATCCCCTGTCCTGTCTCCACCTCCCTACCTACGCCTCTCACCTGCCTCCTCTAACACCCTGTTCACTTCCACGCCCCCAGTAGCTCACAGTATCAACCACCTCAGCTCTACCTGCCCCCAACTCCTCACCCTACTTCCTTTCGTGATCTGGAGCTACGTGGTCCATGTGATCCTCAGGATTGGTTTGGTGGTGGTGGTGGTGGTAGTAGTGGTGAGGGCTCTCTCTCTCTCTCTCTCTCTCTCTCTCTCTCTCTCTCTCTCTCTCCTCTCTCTTCTCGCTCTCCTCTCTCCTCTCTCTCCCCCCTCTCTTCTTTCTCTTCTCTCTCTCTCCCTCTCTCTCTCTCTCTCTCTCTCTCTCTCTCTTTTGGTTTTGGGCCACACTCAGAGGTGCTCAGGGGTCACTACTGGCTCTGAGCTCAGAAATGACTTCTGGCAGGCTTGGGGGACCCTATGGGATGCCAGGGATTGAACCCGAGTCAGCAAGGCAAGCACCCTACTTGCTGTGCTATTACTTTGGCCCTGATCCTTAGATTGTCTAGGAATCTTGGTTTTTTTTTTCTTTCTTTCTTTTTTTGGTTTTTGGGTCACACCTGGCAATGCTCGGGGGTTCCTCCTGGTTCTATGCTCAGAAATCGCTCCTGGCAGGCTCAGGGGACCATATGGGACGCCGGAATTTGAACCACTGACCTTCTTCATGCAAGGCAAAAACCTTACCTCCATGCTATCTCTCTGACCTTTTTTTTTTTTTTTTTTTTGGTGTGGTTCAGGGGAGTTTGGGCCACACCCAGTGATGCTCAGGGGTTACTTCTGGCTATGCACTCAGAAATGGCTCCTGACTTGGGGAACAATATGGGACACGGGGGTGGAGGGGTGTCGAATCATGGTCTGTCCTAGGTCAGGACACCCTACCTCTGTGCCTCCGCTCCAGACCCTAGGAATCTTTTTGTTGTTGTTTTTAGTTTTGGTTTTTGGACCAATTCTGGCTTAGGAATTAATCCTCGTTCTTTGCTCAGGAATCACTCAGGGCAAATTCGAGGCACCATGTGGGATGCCGGAGTTCAAACCCAGGTTGGCTGGGTGCAAGGCAAGTGCCCTCCCTGCTCTCCCCTCACTGCACACCCCCCCCCAACCATTCTGAGGCCTCAGTCAGGTTTTCCACTCAGGTTTTGTGGGAGCAGGGCAGGGTTGGTAAAATTCTTGCAGGACACTGGTCTCTTTCCCCTCCTGGTTCAAGTCCTGTCCCTGCCTCCCCAGAGGACAGAAAGTCGTTCTCCCCACTCCAGCCCCTTCTGCAGTGAGATCTTCAGAATAAATTTCAGAGAGCAGGAGAGGAGTCCCACCACTGATATTCAGGGGCCCCAGAGAGATGACAGAGCCTTTTGATCTCCCAAATTCCAGCCTGGAGAGAGATGAGGTTCCTGGTGGGACAGAGCCCTGCGTCCCCCTCCCGGGCCACCACCAAAGGGGCACCCTGAATTAAAGACTGAGGAGGCCACCTCTGGCTTAGATCAGGGGACCCTGGGCCAGTATGCAACCTTCTGAGACCTTCTTTATAAAAGGGAAGAGCTGTGAGGGATGAGCCCCCAGCCCGGACCTCACACTGGCCCTTCAGCCAGAAACTGGCCGTGTGCCTGCCCCCTGCAATAGTATATGTTTATATATATGTATGTATGTATGTATGTATTCAGATGGCGCAAGTCTAGTTCGCATATATGTTTGATCCTGCTCCGTGGTTCCTGGCTCACAGCTTCCCGAAGCCCTTGGAATTTCCTGATCGAGTGGAACACGGGGGCGTCTTTTGTCCTAATATTTGGACTCTTGACCTCAGTTCCCGAGACTCTGTGCAAAGCCCTAAATGTGAGTCGAGGGTCTTGTCCGTAATAATGCTTTTTCCTCCACCTCCGCTGGCCTGAGGCTGATGACACAATTTTGGAAGCCCCTAAGGATGGGGGACTGGTTGCCACAGGAACAAAGCTTGAATAGATGGTGGGAACTCCCAGTTTTACATACACACATTTCTCTCTCTCTCTCTCTCTCTCTCTCTCTCTCTCTCTCTCTCTCTCTCTCTCTCTCTCTCTCTCTCTCTCTCTCCCTCCCTCCCTCCCTCCCTCCCTCCCTCCCTCCCAAAAGGAAGGTGGGAGCCTGGCAGCCCCAGGCTGTCTCCTAGACTTTGTCTTTGCATTTCTGCCAACACGAACATTCCCAGTTGGCTCCTTCTAGCATAAATGTCTTTCTCTGTGTCTGGTGGGTGGCATGTGAGTTAAACACACAGGAAGAGGGATTGGGAGCTTCGGTTTGTGGCTCAGAAGCACAATTTATAATTCCCCACCCCTTGGCCTCTGAAATAAGGCAACAGGATTGTCACACGGAGCCCTCAACTTGTGGTTCTGGTCTCTGAACCATAGCACAGGGAGGGCATTTGCCTTGCACGTGGTTGACCCAGGTTCAATCCATCTGGTCCCCAGAGTTCCTCCAGGAATAAGCCCCAGGTGCAGAGCCAGGAGTGAGCCCTGAGCATCTCCAAACGGGTGAATTCAGATACTGCCTCTGAGAAAATTGCATTAGCCTCGAGTTAAAGTCTCCAGCTGCTGGTTGGGGCTGGAGCCATAGCAGAGCTGGGAGGGTGGATCTTGGGTTGGATCCCTGGCATTCCAAAGGGTCCTCCGAACCCGCCAGGAGTCATTTCTGAGTGCAGCGCTAAGCACCGCTAAGTGTGACCCCCCCAAAAAGCCACCAGCCGAACACAACCATGTGGGGATCCTAGACCCAGTATACCCCACCCCAGGTTGTGTGTAGAAGCCCAAATGGGGTAGAGAACCCACATGGGCCTGTGATCCTAATCAAGGCTCTGCTCCAGCCACTGGCCACTCAGTCAGTGCAGGACGCAGGCACAGAGGCCGATGGGCAGCACCCAGCAGTCAGCACCCCCGTTCTGGGAGGGAATGAGGCCATGATCATGAACTGATACTGCCCAGAAAGAGGAGCCCACAGCATGCTCAGAGGAAGCTCCAGGCAAGGAACTCTTCAGACCCCAGGAAGAGAGCAAGAACTTGAGCCAAGGAGAGACCCTGCAGCCTCTGGGATTGTTTTTCTGCGGATGGCCAGGACTGTGCTCTGAGGTGAATGGCCCCGATGGTCCAGAAAACTCAAAGGCTCCTGGGTCTGAGGGTGAATGGGAGCCGGAGTCCCCAAGGTTGATATGATGGTGTCTGGGTGGAATGTCCCCAAAGTGGAACTCTAGTAACAGTACCACAGAGTGTGCCTACAGGTCGACTCTTTCTCTCCCTCTTCCTCCTCCCTTCCTTCCTCCTCTCCCTCCTTCCTTCCTCCCCCCTTCTTTCTTCTTTTTTCCTTTCCTTCCTTTCTTCATTTTTCTCTTCCTCTTTCTTTTTTCTTCTTTTTGTTTCTCCTTCCTTCCTTTTTCTTTCTTCCTTCTTCCTTCCTTCTGTCCTTTCCTTCCTTTCTTTTTCTTCCTTTCCTTCCTTTCTTTCTTCTTTCTTTCTCTTTCTTTCTCTATTTCCTTCTCTTTCTTTCTTTCTTTCTTTCTTTCTTTCTTTCTTTCTTTCTCTCTCTCTCTCTTTCTCTCTCTCTCTCTCTCTCTCTCTTTCTTTCTTTCTTTCTTTCTTTCTTTCTTTCTTTCTTTCTTTCTTTCTTTCTTTCTTTCTTTCTTTCTTTCTTTCTTTCTTTCTTTCTTTCTTTCTTTCTTTCTTTCTTTCTTGTTCTTTCTTTCCACCTATCTTCCCTCCTTTTTTTTCTTTCTTTCACATTTGGACAGAGTTATCACACTTGCCTATAAAATGTAGGGCCTATGAAATCAGAGTTTTGAGCTAGCAATCAGTTCAGATTGTTTTATGTCTGTACAATCAGAACTGATTGCAAGCTCAAGAATCTCTACACATCACATACCTTTCTAGCACTCCTCGCTGCCTTCATTTGCTCAGTTTGTCCATCCATCCATCCATCCATCCATCCATCCATCCATCCATCCATCCATCCATCCATTCATCTGTTCATTTGTCCATCCATCCATCTTTCCTTCACTCCACCCTTCTTTCCTTCCTTCCCTCCCTCAGCTAGCCTTCACAGAGGCTCTACCTCACACGATCCCCAGAAATCCAGCTAATCTCCCTCCACACACCCATCACCCAGGTCCACTGTGACACGCAGTGAAAGGAATTGTCTGGCCGGGCACGGGCCTCCCTGTGAGGCCTCAGGGGAGTTCCGTCTAGGTCTGGCCTTAGTTTTCTCACCTACCATGAGAAGGAAGAGGGAGAATCTGTAAGCGTGAAGACAGGAGTGATGCTTTCTAGCCAGTCTATCAGTGAGAAGGGAAGCCAAGGCACAGAATATGGCAGCTGCCAGCGGGGGCCGATGTCCCCATGAAGACCCTTTTGGCCTGTGCAGAAGGTGGCTCTGGAGATGTGTGTTTGCCATGAGCAACGTTCTGGCCTGTTGCAGTACGGCTCTTCCTCCACCTTCTCCACCCACCCCAGGTCTCCTGATTACTGGGCCTAGAGTAGCTGTGGAGCCAGACCCTGGTGACAGCAACAGTATGTGAGTATGGGTGTGAGATCAGTGATGTGAGTATGTGTGTTTGTGTGAGTGAGACTGTGTGCATGTACCTACATGTTTTCGTGTGAGGTCTGCATGAATCCATGCGAATGTGAGTGGGCCAGTGTGTGATTGTGTGTGTTAGTGTTTGAGCTTGTATGAGCATATGTATGTGTGTGAGCATGTGTGAGTGTATGCGAGAGTGTGTGTGTGTGTGTGTGTGTGTGTGTGTGTGTGTGTGCAGAGCTGACACACGATGCCCTCCAGCTGATGCTGACCATCAGGCGCCATTCCAGAGTGGGGAGCAGGAGGGGGGGAGGAAAGCCCCGTTTCCCAAAAAACACTGATTCCGACCCTGAACCCCAGCAGCTGGTCGGAGCTGGTGGCCTCTTTCCGGGACTGTTTATACAGTGTTCCTTGTAAACACAAAGGATGGAAAATAAAGCCTCAGATGTTGAAAAAGAAAGAAACAGATGAGCTATCACTGTGGATGGCACAAACAGTGCCCAGGGCACTTGACTGGCCTCTGGCACTGGCCTGGGAACAGGAAGTGAGCAAGGCTGGGCCTGACCCTGCCTGAAGTCCCCCACCCTGCCCAGCCCTTTACGCTTCTCATCTTCTACTTCGGCAAGGCCAAGTTCTGGAGCCTGTCACCTCATCTCCAGGGGAGGCAGAGACCCCCCCAGAGCCCCTGGGGTTAGTGCTCTCATTTTAACTCCCTGTGTGGCCTGGGGAAATTCACTTTCCCTCTCTAGGTTCCGACACACTCCAAGGCTTCTCTCAGAGCTTTCATTTTGGGCTTACCTGCCAGCGTCTTCTGCCGGTCTTTAGAGATGGGGAGAAAAAAGGAATCAGAACCCCACCCAGAAATATTCTGTAAAAGACCAAGATTCTCCCCCTGAGGAACTATAGACTAAGGCGGCCCAAACCCTAGTGTCTCATATGGTTCCCCAAGCCAGGGGCGATTTCTGAGCGTTACCGGGTGTGGCCCAAAAACAAAAAACAAAAGCCGAAGTCTGTGCTCTCCAGGAATAAGGAAGTAGGGATTGAGTGAGTTTGGAAAAAGCCTCCTTAACAACCAAAAGTCTAAATGAGAGTATCCCCCCCACACACACCCAACCAGGTTCTGTACCAGAGATCCCCCTGATAACCAGGGTTCAAATTATAATATTCCTAGACAATCCAGGATGAGCCAGAAAAATTAGTGGTTAATTAAGATGACTATACAGTGAAATGATTGTTCTATTAATATTCTGCTAATGCTTATGATTTCTATATAAGTTGCTTGAAGATTGGAGTCGGGATCCTTGCCACGGGCTTGGACCTTGGTTAACCAAATAAGCTCTCTTTTGTACCTTGCATTATCGGAGGTGGTCTTATACTCACAGCGCCAGGTGTCATCTCAAACCCTAATAGTTCATAGATGGGACCTCTGGCTGCAAGGAAACGTTCTTTGGACAGTCCTTCAGCACTTCTAGCTGGGTTCTGGCTGGGCCTGGGCCTAGAGTTGCACAGCTGCACTGCCCCTTCCAGCCCAGGTGGATGGAGTGTTCCAGGCATGAACCTTCAGCACACCTGCAGAAGGATGACCCACTTTTCCAGGTTCCCAGGGTGCAGAGACCACACTTGGGAAGACCATTCTGTGGTTTCTGGCCTCCCTCTGCTCCAGGATAGGCCCGAGGTGCAATCTCAAACCCCTCCAGAAAGTGATGGAAATAAAGACCCCCTGTCCTTGCCAAGTGCCCTTAGCCTAGTCCTGCGCAGAAGCTTCAGGAGGATTGTTTGAAGGAGCACTGAGGCCTCATGGAATCCTGAGCTGCAGATGAGGAAACGCACATTCGGGCTGCAGAGAGCATCAAGGGAAAGCAAGTCAGGCCTGGGTATGTGGTCATGAGACCCTGACTCAGCTGTGACCTTGGCCTCTTCCCACATCTCCCCTGGGGCTCTGCCTTTCCATTCTTGCTCTTCCATAGACAGTGCATCTGCCCTGTGCCAGGCATTGTACTAGGCACAACAGATATATTAGAGAGAGGGTGGAGAGAAAGTTCAGTGGGGAAGACATTTACCAGACACATGGCTGACTATAGGTTCAATCCCCTGCATCGCATATGATCCACTGAGCCTGCCAGGAGTGATTCCTACATGCAGAACCCTGAGTAACCCCTTAAAAAAGGGGGGGATATTAGTGAATCAAACTTGACCTACAGTCTCTGGCTCACACTTAGGGGCGGGTTGACCTCTCTGTTCATGCACTGGCGCTTTCCAACTCCCTATTCTACACCCCCTGCAGGCATCACTAATCGATCTTTCACAAAATGCCTCCAGATGTGGCCTCAGGATCTCTTTGGACAGACACATCACTGCAGTGTTTCCAATGCACAAGGACCAGGACAAGATCAACCTGCCCTGCCTTCCTCTCAAGGGCCACCTAGATCATAGAACAAGATTGTAGCTGGTGAGAGGATAGGCTCTGATTATCTCAAGTCCCGAATATGGGAGCTGGAGCGATAGCACAGCAGTAGGGTGCTTGTCTTGCACACAGAAGACCGTGAAGGACCTGGGTTCAATCCTGGAATCTCATGTGATTCCTCGAGCCCACCAGGAGCAACTTCTGAGCACAGAGCCAGTAGTAACTCCTGAATGCTGTTGGGGGATGGCCCAAAAAACAACACCCTCCCCCCCAAAAACACAATTCCACAAGATGGTCGATTTCTAAGCTACACGGGGCTGTTGATAGGCCAGGAACTATTGCTGGCTCCTTTTCCTAAGCTATCTTGAGCATTAAACCTAACCTTCAGGAGCAGTTTGTGTGCAGGAAAAAAAATATATATATTTATAAAAATTTACATAAATTAAGTTTACACAAATTATATGTATATTTATATATAAATTATATAAATTAAATTATATATATATATATATATATATATATATATATATATATCTGTCAGCTAGGACTTAAGACCAAGCCTGGGTCTAAGTCCTGTTGCTCCCATGAATGCTTGTTGCATTCACAACTGCATCACCTCTTCAAATATGCCGGGCACCTGAGCGGAAAGAACTATATTCCACTTTCTGATTTGGGGCTCCTGGGAGCACTGAGGAGACAGACCATGCCTGGGAAGGCACCCAGGGATGAGCTGGAGAAACTACCAGACGCGCCCAAGACTGTCTTGTCCCTGAGGCCCCTGGAGTCCTGTTGGCCTGAACTCAAGATGTGTCTCTGACACCGTCTCCCTTTCACTCTCCAGCCGGGTAAGCTGGTGTGCAGGTGGATAGAGGGAACCTCTGGGGTGTCTGAAGCCTGAAGCTGCTCCTGGATTTTGACAAGACTCGTGTGTTGGTAGGGAGAGGAGGCTGGGGGAAAGGGGAGTGGGAGTAGGGCCCAGTGTTGCAGCTTTGGGGGTTGGGGGCAGGAGGCAGGGAATGGGGGCCCTTAGAGTAAGGAGAGTCTGGTTACAGGCTCTGCTCCAGACCCTGAATGTCTCTAGTCAGGCCTTGCAGCCTTCTCTAGGCTATACTGTGAGGAATCAAATAAGGCCCAAGGGAGAGGTAGCTGTGCCAATGGGGTAGCTAGACCACAGAGGTCAAGGGGCTCCCTCAAGGACACACAGTTGGACATGGCTCATCTCTGGAGGTCTCATTTTTTACCACTGCCGAGTGAGGCTGGCAGGCCTGGCTGGGCCAGAGCGTTCAGCTCTGCAGGCACCCAAGCGGGGAGCTATGGACAGATGAGCTGTCCTTGAGCATTTCCTAGATTCCTGGAGTCTTAGGACTTCTACTTCCAGGACTGAGGCCAGCCCAAGGGTTACTGCAGACCCCCAGGTTGTAGTCAGGGGGGCCCTTCCAGGGGTTCTGTTGCCACTTGTCCTGTGTGTAAGGGGGAGACAACTCAGAGAAAGGGGGAAATCAGGGAAGACCATTCAGAGACAATGGGGAGCTGAGAAAGTTCAGTGAGGCCATCAGGCCCGGGAGAGACATTTGCAGAGCTGAGGCCATGCCATTGTCACCCCCATTGCAGGCCATGCCCACCATCTCTGGCCTGAAACCCAGAGGCTTTGCTGCAGGGCCCTGGGAGGGAGCATCAGGAATTGGGGTCCTGGGCGCTGTCTTCGGGGTCAACAAGAGCACAGCCATTGAGCAGCCAGAGCTGGACAGTAATACTATCTCTTAGCCATTGTAATCACACAAGAACAGCCCCCCACTGATAGTTTGTGTTTTTACCTCCTCTTTGGCACCCCAACGGTTTCCCTGGAAATGCTGCCTAAGCTGTGACCCTGAAGGAGGAAGCTGTGGATAACAGGAGGGGGGACCCTGGAGGGTGTGGGAGCAGCTTGTTGCCACTAAACCGAGTAGAGGGCAGCAAAAAGGAGAGGGCAGAGAGAGAGAAACAGACACAGATAGAGACAGAAAGAGACAGAGGGAGACAGAGACAGAAAGAGAGAGATGCTCTCTGGGCTCTGGGCTCCAGCCCTCGCTTCCATCTCAGGCCACAGAGACACAGCTCAGCTGGGGTTCAGGGTTCGTTAAAGGCTTGAAACAATCTCAGAGCAGAAAAGCTGGGGACCCCTCACAGGTCAGTCCTGTCTCCTTTATAAACAGAGATTAGTTACAACATGCTCCAGACTGTTTACAAATGACACCATGGAAAAGGGAACACATACGCTGAACCCACAAAAGGAAACAAAAGCCAAGGAACACATGCAAACGAGTTCACAGGCCACAGAGAGCGGAACTCGACTTCCCCAGCACATTGGAAAAGCCTCTGGCCTTATCATAGACAAGGGAAGGAGAACAGGTTCAGGGCTGAGATAGCCACGCCAGCGGGGCTGTGAGCTGGAGACGTCCTTCTATGGTGATTTCACTGTGATATGAGAAATCTGAAAATGACCCTCAGCTCTGCCCCAGCATTACACTTCCAGGAGCCTAGCTGGGTTGGGCTGGCACAGGAGAAGAAATTTTCACTGCAGTATTAACGGTGAACTAAAAGCAAGGTGAATCTTAAAAAATTCCAGTGATGGGGGCCGGAGCAGTGGCGTTACCTTGCATGTGGCTGACCCAGGACAGGCCTCAGTTTGATCTCTGATGTCCCATATGATCTCCCAAGCCAGGCGTGATTTCTGAGCACAGAGCCAGGAGTAACCCCTGAGTGCCACCACCATCGGGTGTGCCCCCAAAACAACAATAGCAACAACAACAAAAATTCAGTGATGAATAGCTGAAATATGGTCTATTCCACTATGGGACATAATTTTCTCATTTAAGGAGGGTTTCTGTGTCCTTACAAAGAAAGAGTTCAGAGTCTTCGTGGAGGGTAGGAGAGCAATTGAAAAAGTGTAATCCTGAGTCGGGCTTCCCTGATGCCTGACGAAATCAAGTCTCCTGTGCCGGAGAGATAGCACAACAGTAGGACATTTGCCTTGCCTGCAACCAACCAAAGAGGGACAGGTTTGATTCCGGGCACCCATATGGTCCCCCAGCCTTCCAGGTGAGATGTCTGAGTGCAGAGGCAAGAGTAACCCCTAAACATAGCTGGATGTGGCCCAACAAACAATCGATCAAATAATCAATCAATAAATAAAGTTTAAAAAAGAAATCACGTCTCCTACCTCCCACAGGGAAAGGGAAGAGTTTTTTTCTCAGATAACCCAAAGCCCAGAGTAGCTATGATAAAAGTTGGATTCATTGATCAACATTTAATTAACTGATTGCTCCACGAGGGGTCTCCTTGGCTTTTCCTTATGCTCCATGATTCCTGGTCATGGAAGAGTTCCTGGAGTTCCAGCCAACCCATCATCAGTATTTGAGAAAGTAGGGAGTGAAGAAAGCAATTCTTCTTCACATAAACTGTGCTTTTTCTTTGGCAAGGAAGACACCGATAGAATTGATTTCCTTCTATGAGAGAGGACGAGGAAGCCTATCTCTGCCTAAAAGGATGAAGATGTCTAAAAGTATAGAGATCACTCATGATTCATTTTTGGGGCCTCCGAAGTAGTGCTCAGGTGACATTCCCAATCATGCTCAATCTGTGTGCCCAGTGATACTTGCATCTGGATTCAACAGTTCCACACTAGGGTTTGAGGAAGTGGAGTTTCTCAGATGTCGAGGCCTCGGGACCACGAGGATCTCCCTGGCAGTGCTCTGGGGTTCCAGGGTCCACTGGAGACCCTCAGGCAGTGGTCCTCAAACGATGACCGTGGGCCACATATTATATTAGTTCTCATTTTGTTTCTTCACTTCAAAATAAGATCTATGCAGAGTGCATAGAAATTTGTTCATAGTTTTTGTTTTTACTATAGTCTGGCCTCCAACGATCTGAGGGAGACACTGAACTGGTCCCCTGTTTAAAAAGTTTGAGGAACACTGCCCTCGGGGGTACACATGTTACAGGGTTCACTCAGGTCTCCCTAGTGAACCTGGGTTGGTTCAATTATGAGGTGCTTTTGTTTTGTCTTTCAGGCCACACCCAGCTGTGCTCGGATCATATTCCTGGCTCTGTGCTCAGAAATCACTCCGGCGGTGATGTCAGGATCGAACCCGAGTAACTGCTCTCTCTCCAGCCCTCATGACCATCTGTGGTGGGTGGTTGGCAGGGAGCCTCGACTCCCTGGTACCACTCTGAGCTGTGTGCTACTTTGTACTAGCTCAGCTGTTGTGAAGCAGGAAGGTGCATTGGCGACTTCAGAACAAATACCAGCACTCCGCAGAATCCTCTTTGTGTCCAGCACAGGCTGCCTGCTGCTCCAGGGTACGCAGGACTCGGTCTGCACTCCCTCCATTCCTCCCAGCCTTTCATTTCCCAAAGAGTGTCTGGAAAAAAATAAGCCCAAAGATCCCATCTGTAAGCATGGGGCATCGTCTGGGAAAGGCCCAGGAAGAAGCAGGAGCTGCTGGTTAAAGCCTTGTACCTCCTGGCCCTGCAGCCTTTGACAGATGGAAAGTTAACCTGTGGGGATTTCCTGCCATTCGCAGGCCCCTTCTAGAATCCCCTCTTGTTCTTCAAACGGCACCTGTGGCCTTTCATTCACCACCTGTCAGCACCGACGCGATGCAGGAATCTGGGGACCCTGATGCCTTGGACACAGGATGGCGAGTGCAGGCTCTGGAGCTGGGCCAGGTGGGATGTCTGGGCCCATGGAAACTCTGGCGCCCCGCAGGGCTGAGATGTCTGTGCACCCTACCGGGTCCCCTGAGACAGGCCGAGGCTCTGCAGCAAAGGCCCCTCTCTCCTCTCCAGCCGCCAGCAAGACTCAGCCAGGAAAGCAGGAGTGAGGGGAGCTGTTTGCTGGCTCCTTCTCTGGCGCCCACATCTTTTTCCTCCCTGTGCCCACCGGCACCTAACAGAGTCAAATCCCGAAGGCCTGTGGGGAAGCGATTCCTCTTGTGAACTTTCCTCCTCATCGAGAGACAAGAACCAGCGTGGAAACCCTGAAGTAAACAAGACAGACAAGCCCAGGATTTGCTCGGGACAGTGTGTGCGTGTGTGTGTGTGTGTGTGTGTGTGTGTGTGTGTGTGTGTGTGTGTGAAATTCGTGAATGTGACCCTGAGTCCACGCGAAGGTGACTCCTCTATCCTGGGCTCAGGTGTGTGGGCGATGGATCTCATGGTGGATCTCACGCAGAACCCTGCTGTGACTTGGAGCTGACTACTGGGTCCTGGGGGCCTTCTGGGGTAACTCAGGTTGCAGAAAGTTCTTCTTGCCCTTAAGTTCCCACAGATGAGCCAACTAAGCTGCCTCTACACACTTCCCTTCGGCCTCTCCCCATTTCTCTCTGTGGCTCACAGCCCATCTTGCCCAGACCCACGCTGGGCTTGCTCTAGGAACCCTCCTGCTTTGGGTGGAAACTGGAGGCTTCTCCTATTCTGGGTGTGGGGTGGGGTGGGTGGGGTACCTGGGAGATGAGGGCTTTTTTTTTTTTTTGCCAACTTTTCCTCGAGGAGTTCTCACTGCCAGGGTCGGAAATCTGGTCCCTGTCACCACCACCACCATCCCCACTCTCCTCCTTGGACCCAGGCATGGAGAATGCATGTTCCCACCTTCCAGCCTGGCCCCAGTTCAGGAATGAGCCCATGGGCCAGCTCCAAGGGGAACATTGTCAGCTGCATTGCTTGGGCCTGAGTCGATGCACTCAAGAGCACCTTGGAAGAGCCGCGTGCGGGACCCCAAACTCGAGACTGCGTCCCGTCCCCCCACTCCCGGTTTTGACTCTCTAGCTGCATTGAACCAGGGCTTCTCCATAGGATCTGGACTTCTTGGCTGGTGCTTTTCTCATTGGCAGCTTGCTGACTAATTAATTCAGTGACCAAAACACAAGGGGAGTGTTGGCCGGCTGGGGCTTATTTTCCTCTTTGTGGCTCCCAGACCTGCTTCTGTTTCTGTTTCTGACACTCACGGGCCTTCCCCATCTGTCCCTCCCCTGTCTCCCATGCTCAGGGCTGTCCAGATCCCTCTGTAATGATGGCATTTGCCCCACTACTTTTAGGGGCCACATCTGCTTGGGGCATTGATCCTTCTACACCGGGTTCCTCCCAGTCTGGTCTCCTCTAGGCGGTCCTCCAGACTGGCAGGAGCATCTCAGCTCACCCCAGGGAAGTGCCTCACAAGGCCCAAGCTCTCCCACATTTCTCCCCCTGTTCCTCCACTTCCTTCCTCTCCTCCCCAGGAATCTGAGGCTGCTGTGCTTGCTGGTCTGGCCGCATCTGCACTGCTGTCAGAGCCTGTCAGCCTTTCTGTGAGGTCTTTTCCTCGCCAGCAGGAGAGAAGCGTGTTTCTGTCCCTCTGTGCTACTGGAAACCGGCACGGTGGTGGGGTGGCAGGGACACTCTCGCCCTCCCTCCCATCCCATGACCTGCCACGCTCATTCCGCAGCCTGTGACCCTGCAGTGGGGAACCACTCAAATTGAGGGGTGAGGGGAAGTCGGTGCAGGGCAGGGCAAGGACAAGTCCTTATAGCTGATGGACAATGTCAGCTCGAGGTCTGGTCAGGTCGAGGCTGCCAGATAAAACCAGGACACACAGCTTCATTGGAATTTCAATGCATACCACGTTTTTGTTTTGTTTTAAGTATAATTCCAAGCTTTGCCAGACACATATTTAGGTAAAAGTCAACATTGGGGGTGAAGGAGTTAGCTCAGGACTCGGGGCCCTGTACCTTCACTCCTCTTCCTCTTCCCTGACTTCTAGGGCTGGCTCCTGGCTGTTGTTTTTGACTAGTTCCGGCGACCCTCTTGCCTACGGCTAACCTGTGAGACTGTTGGGAAAATTTGACAGCCAGCAGTGCCTGGTGGGGCTTCCAGCTCCAGATAAACTCTGAGGAGGTGGCACAGTCATCACAGAAAGCACAGCACTATAGATACGGGATCAGAATGCCCGGCTCTGGCCCAGATAACCGCAAGGTTCGCGCGTCTGTGCAGTGAGAATATGGTTATGTTTAGTCCCATGAACCCTGATCTCCTCCCAGACCGTGTCTCTTCCCCCCTAGGGTTAAGCTCAGGATTTCATGGTTGTCTGTTAGAGCAACAGAAAACAACCGAGTGGCCCTACGTGCCAAGAGCCTGGAGAATAAATGGGGAGGGAGAAAAATTGCAACTGACATTAGCAGAGAGGGAAATCAACTTTACAATTCATTTCTGCATGCCGACTCCTCATTCTTTGGTGCTTTTAATTGTTAAATTGGATATGGATTCCCCTGAAGGAAAAAATTTTTACTCCAAGATGTAATAAAATGACATTTCTTTAGGGGAAAAAAAAGAAGCTAAATTGTCTACTCAAAGGAAAATCTTTTCCAGTGTAATAATGGTAATATTTTCAGTCAGCTGCCAAGCATAAACACAAAGTGATTACAAGTGTATTCTTGTGTTTGGCCCATAGTTTCAAAATGCCCAGAGACAGCTTAATTGAGCAGAACACCAAGCTCGTAAGCGCCTTTCCTCAATTTTCTGCAGCGGCTGACATCACTTCATCTCAGGGCCTGCTGCTAGTTGCTGATTTAATAAACATGACCCAGGATGCTTCGGGCCAAGGCTTCCCAAAGTGGGCAATACCGTGGGGACCATCTGGGAAGCAGAGTGACCTTGGGTACTTTTGTGGGGAGAGGTCGGCTCTTGGCCCACTTATTAGACTGCAATGGGGGATGGGTAGATGGGGGAGAAGGCATTGAGGGGGTTTTTTCCTCCTTTTAGGGGGGAGGGAGGTGTTTGGGGTCACACCTGGTGGTACTCAGGGGTTACTCCTGGCTCTGTGTGCAGGAATCATTCCTGGCTGTGCTCAGGGTACCATATGGGATCGAACACGGATCTACAGCATGCAAGACAAACACCCTCTGTACTGTACTGTCTCCCACTATACTATAGCTCTGGTCTCCATTCCCCCATTTTTTATTCTGCAAAGGGACATATAAGGTTGGGGGGAAACACTAGGCCAGATAAGATTGGGAACCTCTAAGTCTGGGTGGGAGGTAGGTGAGGGTCCAATCCCAGACATGGAAATGTAGGTCAACAAAGGCTGCCAGGAGGGAGGGAGCTGGGAGAAGGGCTCCATGGAATATTCTCGAAGGTCAAGCTCTAGGTTTAATTTTTTGATCTGAGCTCTAGAACTGCCATGTAACCAAGGAACGTTTCTGTCCATTACTGTTTCTTCTTTTGGGGTTACAGTTTAAAACAGGAAGCGCAAAGCAAGAAACCATGGCCCATCAGAGACGCCCTAAAAAAGAACTTTGCAGGACCTCACAGCCATGCCATGGACCAGCTCCTGGGGGGCAGAGGAGACTCCCCTAGAACTTGGGGTGATTGGGGAATTTAGCCTTAGATGGCTCATTCCTGGGCAGGAGAGATGAAGGAAGCAGAGGAGTGAAGACAGGCCCCTTTGGCAGTGTGTCCTGATATTTGTGAATTTGGCTCACACAGACATCTCTCTGTTCTCCTCAGGCCCACCCTACCTGCCCTTGACACCCTTTAGCCCCACTTCTCCTCTGACTGGCCCTCATCTGTTTCCATCTACCAGGCGGAGGTGGGCGTGGAGTCCGGTGGGGCCAGGCCCTTGACACTTGCAGGAGGTCAGTGCAAGGGGTGGTTTATGGTTCTTAGGGAGGGAAACTGTTTTTTCCCAGTTTGGAATGCTGGAGGCTGCTAAGATTTTTCCAGACACAGACGTGGTGTAAGGTGAAAAGCTTGGGGTCTCTGATGGCAGGAGCTGACTTTGGGGGTGGGGAGCAGGGGTGGCATTTGGAGGAAGGCTGAAGGCTTTCTTTGCCCTGGGAAGAGGAGACTGTGGAACCAAGGATACCCTTCGTGAGGGGAAATGGAGCCAAGTCTGCACCGAGTAGAGGAAAAGAGCAAATGCCCACTGGGAAGAACTCCAGGAGAGATGGGGAGGAAGGTCTGGCAGCGCTGGAATTGCTGGAAGCTTCTGGAGAAAGGAATCTAAGGTTCTGGACGAGAAGGAGGAGGGAGAGAATATTTCTGAGCGTGGGAGAGGTGGGACATGGAGGTTCTAAGACAAAGGCCACTCCTGAGAGGCAGTGAGGCCTCCTGGCCATGATCTGGGCTCAGCGCCATGACTGCCATTGCCATCAGGCCATAGTCAAGTGGCAGCCACCAGCGGGTGGTGCAGGCATAATGTGGTAGAGGAAGTGGCAAAGCCTTCCTTAGGCTCAGGTCTGGTGAGGCCCACTCAGCAGAATGTTAGGTGGGCGCTTAACCCAGTAGCGCCCAAATAGGCAAAAAGAGAGAGAAAGGGGTCACTGATCGTGATTGCCAAGGGCTCCCTTCCTCTCTCTTTACTCTCTCCTTCCTTCCCTCCTTTCCTTCCTTCCTCCCTTCTTCCTTCCCTCCTTTCCTCCTTCTATCCTTCCTTCCTTCCTTTTCTCCTTTGTTTCTTCCTTTCCTCCTTTCCTTTTCTTCATTCCTTCCCTCCTTTGTTCCTTTCTTTCCTTCATCCTTCCTTCCTCCCTTCTTCCTTCTTTCCCTTCTTACTTTCTTCTTTCCTTCCTCCCTTCTTTCTTCTTTCCCTTCTTACTTTCTTCTTTCCTTCCTCCCTTCTTTCTTCTTTCCCTTCTTACTTTCTTCTTTCCTTCCTCCCTTCTTTCTTCTTTCCCTTCTTACTTTCTTCTTTCCTTCCTTTATTCCTTCTTTCTAGATCCATCCATTCACCCATCCACCTATCCATTCACCCAACCACCCATCCATCCACCCATCCATAAATCCACCCATCCACCAATCCAACCATCCATCCATCCATCCATCCATCCATCCATCCATCCATCCATCCATCCATCCATCCATCCATCCATCCATCCATCCATCCATCCATCCATCCATCCATCCATCCATCCATCCATCCATCCATCCATCCACTGAACCATGGAACCGTCTACTCATGCCACAAAGCTGTGATAGGCAGGGAAATCCTCCTTCCCTCATTCCCTGGCTTTATTTCCTCCAGACTTTCCCTTTAGCATGTGCAGACATGGAGAATATCTCAGCATTTGCTATGGCCCTGCAAAGGTCGCGCCTATTTCACAACGGACCTTGCTGTTTGAGCTGCAGCCCTGAGAGTCAACTCTGCTTCCTGGGAGCCCTGAGGGGAGCCTGGACCTGACCCACTCTCTTGAACGAGGTGGCTTTCCCCCGTCTGGGTCCCACAGACACACGTTTCCAGGACAAGGGGAACATCTAGTTCATTTTCAGAAACTCTCTCCGCTTTGACTACTCTGCTTATTGTTTCGAGTTCCGAGAACTGAATGTAAAGAAGCTCAAGTAACTCCCACTCCCTGGCTCTGAAGGGCGCCACGAGCACTCCCAGCCCATCCATGACCCCAGAAAATTCAGCTCAGAATTGTCTGCCTCCACTGAAAACTAGCCCTGCTGAAAGAGCCCCCACCCCTACTTCCATGGCCCAGGGCAGTGCTGGACACTGTGTCTGTGTCTGCAGTGGTTAAAGGACGCCCCCTACCCCGTTAGCCAGGCTATCTGGCCAGGGACCAGACTGAGCGGGCAGCCCTAGCTCTGGGCACATCCTGGGGAGCCTTGCTCATCGCTTGTCTCCTCTTCCTCCTCCACCCCCACTCCAGCTCCCCCGTCTGCCTGCAATTGAACCCAGATGCCAGGAAATATCTCGCTTGTACAGCTGAAGTGGAAACACATGGGCAGGGGGAAGACGCGGCTGTGCTGGTTTCATTAGCATCATCCCCGGAAACTTAGACGGAGCGGAGACTGCCGGGGGCAGGACAGGGACCGGCCATGAGTGTGAGCCTGTGCTTGCACACCAGACACTCACACTCATGTCCACTCAGACACACTTAAATTTATACTCACACTATCATCCAGTGGGAAGTAACTCAGCAGGCTGCCCGGGGGCTCCTGAATGAAGCAGGGAAAGAGCAGAAGGACGGCACCCCACTGGGTCTCTTGCTCTCTGCCCACTCCGGTCTCCAGAGAAGATACCAGATTTCACTCCAGACATTGCCCCTTGCTGGCTGTGGTGTTGGCAGAATCACCTCGCTCTGAGCCTCCGCTTCTCCCCCAGATAGGGCCGATAAAATGCCTCCCCGGAGTTCTTGCAGCAGAAAACAGCATTTGGAAAAAGGCAAGACCGACGTGCTGTTAGATGGAGCAGCCCTTCGTGCCTCACCACAGTTCCTAGCCCTGAGCAGCTGAGAGCCAAAGATGGGGTGACTCAGCTGACAACAAAACCTGAGCTGAACGCTACTAATTGAATCGATCCCTCTTGTGTGACTCTTCGATTCTGTTTTAAGTGACTGTGTTTGATCACAGCTGTGGCCTCCCATCCTGGGAGTGGGGCAGAGTATTGCTAGAAACATTTGTGTATTTCTAGAAACATGTCAAATCCCCAGTTGGGAGTTCTTAAATACAACCAGCCACGAATGATTCAGGGGTGTCTGTGTGTCTGTGTGTATGGAGGGGACATACTTGTGAGCATGTATGGGGAAAAAATGGGGGAATTTACTTCATTTAATGGTGGAATAGCCGGAGCTGTCCTGGATTTAAGGAGTTTGTTTGAGAAATCTGTCAGACACCTTAAACTTGACTTTATTTTTTTTTTTAAACTTGAGGGGTTTAAGGTGACTAGTATAGCCTTGATTTACCTGGGACCAGGAAATAATTGCTCATACCACTATCAGGCACTAACTCCACCCCAATGCCAGGCTTCCTGGTATTTGCTGGTAGAATCTTCTAGCACACTGAATGGACATCACTCTGTCCTCTCTGTTCCAGATGAGAAGATAGGAACCTCAGGACAGAGCAATCTCATTCTGGCAAAGCTGATAAGAGAATGAGTCAAACTTGGTCGGGTGAATTCCAGGGCACCCTAAAATTCAAGAGCAGAAGGTTTCTCTGGGGAGCTGGAGGGGTTGTGCTATGAGAGAAGGTTCGAGCAGAGGGGTCCCTTCCTATCTCTCTTCAACCCTTTCTAGATACTTCTCTCCTCCTCTTCAGCAGGTGCTATCAGCCCAAAATGTTCCCGACTCCTCCTTTCTCTTTTTCACTATGGGCTTGGGTGTCCCCTGGGTCCCCCCCACCAATCACTTCATTAACTAAACAGTCCTCAAGATTCCTACTGACTCATTCAGTAGCAGGGCCACTGAGGATGGGCACATTGTGGAAAGGACCGAGGGGTGAAGGGCCAATGTCCCCCAGAGGAACTTGGCAGTATCCTTCTGAGTTCGCTCATGACCACCATAATCTTGAGTTCAATGCCCTGTCACTGCTCTGGCTGACCTGTAACCTATATCCTCAGTCACCGCAAAGCCTCCCTCCAGCAGTCTAAAAGTATCCACCCTCCTTGCAGCCTACATTGGGGTTTGCCTCGTATTTTCTTTTTTTTTTTTTTTTTTTTTTTTGGTTTTTGAGCCACACCCGTTTGATGCTCAGGGGTTACTCCTGGCTAAGCGCTCAGAAATTGCCCCTGGCTTGGGGGGACCATATGGGACGCCGGGGGATCGAACCGAGGTCCGTTCGCTTACAAGGCAGACACCTTATCTCTAGCGCCACCTTCCCGGCCCCTTGCCTCGTATTTTCATAATACAAATAGCTCGTGAGGCTGGAGAGATGATGGTACAGATGGAAGGGCACTTGGCTTGCTTGTGTGTTCCTGGTTCAATCCCAATATCTCAGATGGTCCCCCGAGCCCTGCCAGAAAGGAATACAGAAAATTGAGTAAAGCCCTGAGCACAGCTGGCTTGGCTCAGAATCAAAAATGATAAGCAAAGTACAAAACCAACTAGTAGACCTCGGAGTATTAGCATAAGAAAAACACAAACACACAGCCTCAACTACCACTTACAGCCCCTCTCCCTCTTGTATAGACTTTCTGTGCACAGTCCAGTATGTTCCACTTTGTGCATTTCTTGGGTTCATTGACGAATCCGTGTCATTTGGCTTTTTTACATACGCACCTCACAGCCTGGCTTCCTTTGCACTGCTCACCACATGTGTTGGCGCTCATTCCACTCAGCCCAGGCCATAGAAGTGACCTCACTCACAAAGTCACGGAATCCCTGCAAGATGCTGAGGCCTGGGGCCAGAGAGATAGCACAGCGGTAGGGCATTTGTCTTGCATGCAGCTGACCTGGGAGGGATCCAGTTCAATTTCTGGCATCCCATATGGTCCCCCAGCCTGCTAGGGGTGATTTCTGAGCACAGAGTCAGGAGTAGCCCCTGAGTGCCACTGGGTGTGACCCAACAACCAACCAACCAACCAATAAATAAATACATAAATAAAAAGTTTTGGGAAAAAAAAGGTGCAGAAACCTCACACAGCCGGTCCTTCTACTCAGGGACTCGGGTCCTCGGTAGCCAAGGCCAGATGGGGGCCATGACTTCTCCAGGCCCGTGGGAACCAAACATCTGCTTGAGTTTATTTCTGCCCATGAGTCACCACCGTGAATGTTGGTGTCTCTGTCAGTGCTGAGCCTAATGGGTGATTCTCAGAGGAAGTGTGGAGCGTGGCATTTCCCCTTCCAGCGGATGTCTGCCAAACTGCCCTGCTAGGGACCAACTCAATGGAGGCAACTCTCTTCCCCTCCACTCCTCCGCATCTGAACTAACACTTCTCCAGGCTGTTCCAAGGTTTACCTTCCTTGCAGGTGGCTCAGAGAGAGCAGGACCCACCCTGAAGACAGAAGCTGCTCCATTGAACCCCTAACCAGTGGAGGAAGTGGGCTACAGATTAGACTGTCCTTCTGATAGTTATTTGAGCAAGAAGGTCAGAAAGAGTTGGGTTTCCTTGAACCCTACAATCACCCTCTATAAGCTGTTTGATCAGCTATGGGTTTCAACCTTTACACCCTTGCTGATGAGCCAGGGATTGAAAACCACCCACCTAGGGAAAACATAATAGCCTCTTGAACCTTGACATCTGAAAAACAGAGTGACGAAACTCTATTAGGTGGGGCGAGAATGATAGCTCAGCAGGGAGGGCATTTGCCTTGCACATGGCCAACCCGGGTTCAATCCCTGGCATCCCAATTGGTCCTCCAAACCTGTCAGGAGTGATTCCTGAATACAGAATCAGGAATAACCCCTGAGCATAGCCGGTGTGATCCCCCAAACCAACAACCAATCAAATGAACAATAGCAACAACAATAAAACTCTATTAGGCTAGGGTTGGAGAGAGAGTACAGCATGGAGGACTCTTGCTTTGCATGTGATAGACCTGGGTCCAACTAATTCCCAGCACCCCACTACTAGAGTAACCCCTGAGTACAGAGCCAGGAGCAAGCCCTGAGCACCCCTGGGTTTGCCCCTATCCTCCCACCCCAAAGAAAAATAAACTATCATGCAGTGAAATGATGCAAACAAGCTCTACATGAAAAGCACTTAGCACAATCTCTAGAGAGAACATGGAAAGATGAGGAACCTAGGGTTTGTATGTTTGTATCTCAGTGTTGAATTTGAATCATGGGCCTCTGTTTCTGCAAACACAACTCCCTCTCCTTGGAAAGTGCCTTACTTGCCCGGAATCAATTGCCAAGCCCTGCTGGGCACAAGGTCAGCAGTGGTTGGCACTAGGTCAGAACCAGGGGAAAGAGGATGGCACCTGGAGGCAGGACCTGGGCTGCTGGCACTCAGGCGAGGGGGTAGGCAAGACGCAGCCGGATACACAGCAGTAAACACAGGCCGGAGACATGCGTGCACTGACCCGCATGCCAGCCCAGCCACTCAGAGCTCAGAGCTGGCATACTGGAGCCAACTGCCCAGGAGAGGGCAGACGTGGCAGAAGAGAGATGGCACCACGTGGGAAGTGGAGCACAGGAGAGGAGAATAGCTTCTACGTTTGTATAAAAAGAAGGACCCGAGACTTGTGGTCACAGCCTTAGTGCCCTGTTCCGCCACTGGGCACGTCTCTGGTCTCACTAACTCATGGCACCAGTCCAAACACCATAAATGGGGAAGGTGGGAGGAGGCAGTGCCAGATTAGATTGTGCTATTTAGTATAATTTCCATCTGGCAACTTCCAGGCTCTCTTGCCTCATTATAAAGTCTCTGTTAGTCTTGTTCTATAGTCTCTGCACAGGGTGGCTGTCACTCTTCTCACTCCCAAGTATTGCCAGCACAGTCTATAAACAGAGGCCCCTGGTGTTGCTCCGCCCACTGCCCTGCAGCTCCGAGATTAGCTGGAGCCCTCTCACTTTACACACAGTCACGTGGAGGAGGCAGGGTGCACCGGTTGAAATGACACAGGAGGCCGGAGCTGAGCAGCTCAGCACCATGTACCCCCCCACGCCCCCCACAAGTCGCCATGAGCCGCCCCACCACCTGAGCTGTTCAAGCGGCAGGCAGGGAGTGGGACTGGATTACTGGGATTTGTGTGAGGGCCAGGCAACCGTGGTGTAGGCTCTGGGCCACGTCACCTGGTCTCACCTGGTCTGAGGAGACACTCAGAGAAGCGGGGAGTCCCCAGCTTCACCAACTGGACTTCTGAAGACCCCACAGACAGCCCTCGTCCCCACCACGATCCCTGTTCTCAAAGAGGGAGCACAGCCTTTTCTAACACTATTTCACTTCCAAAACCAGCTCCTTCACTAACTCCATCAGGAAGCCCCCACCACCATCCCCACCTCTTCCTCTTTCCTCTACACACACTCCTGGGTTCCTCTCAGGGTCTTCCGAGAGATCTTCACCGTGTCCCACAAGAGTGGAAAAGGTTTCTCCCCCATCGCTAGGGGTTTGTCTTTCAACAGTCAGGTTTGCTGCCATTTGAAAACAGATATTTTAATATCACGGCAGGAAAAAAAAAACAGTTGAGGAGAGCTATGAAACTTTGGAGAACTGTCTGTAAGGTTCATCTTGGTTTGGGCCCTCTGAAGGTGAACCCTTCCCCCCAACTTACTTTTCCCCCTAACTTCTCCTTTTGTTATGCAAAAGCCCATCTGAATTACAGGACCTTCCCCACTCTGGTGCGTGGGGTTCTGGAGACTAAAGAGAGGAATTCTGGTTTTGGGCACAAGAGAGAGAAAGCACATGGTAGAGAGATGGACACATGGCAGAGAAAGTTTATCAAGAAAAAGGCAAAAGACTGACTCCGGTTAATCCTTTCCTCACTGCTTGGTGGATTATTTCTCCGCCATTACCCTACTTCACCAGACCTGTCTGCCTGAGGTGTTAGAAACACCGAGCCTGGGGTGATCTCACCCAACACATGGATATCTTTTTATTTTTATTTTACAGTCCCCAACTCAGACTTGGCCTCTGAGTAGAAGCTCCTTATGAGTGAGGTTTGTTGAGAGCCATTTATGGGTCTTGGGTGGAGAAGAACATTGGCAGTGGGGGGAGGCTGGGAAAAAACATTCCAGCAGGGACCCAAATGGGTTCTTGCTTCCCACCAGGAACTCAGCGAGCATGTGCCAGAGCCTGGATGCAGAAAGACCCTGTAAAATCGCCCCACACGCCAGAGCTCAAAGCCCAGGTGAACGAGTCTGAGTTGGGGTCGTGCATGAAAAAATTCAAACCACTCTTCCCTCTCTATCAGCTCTCCCTTTATTTCTCCCTTTTTTTTTTGGTTTTTGGGCCATACCTGGTGACACACAGGAGATACTCCTGGCTATGTGCTCAGAAATCACTGCTGGTTAGAGGACCATATGGGATGCCAGGAGATCGAACCATGGTCTGTCCTGGGTCAGCTGCATGCAAGGCTGCGTGCCCTACTGCCTGCGCCACTGTTCCAGCCCCATATTTCTCCCTTTCTTTCCCTCTCTACTCCTCCCTGTCTCCTCTCACCCTTTTTCTCACTCCCTCTGCCTTCTTTCTTTCTTCCTCTCTTTGTATCCCTCTCTCCTCCCTCCCTCTCCCTGCCTTTCCCACCCTCTTCCACTCTTCATCACCCTTTCTCTCCATCCTTCTTTCCTCTCTCCCTCTCTCCACTCTCCCTCATTCCTCCCTGTCCTCCATTCTCTTCCCTCCCTGCCTCTCTCCTTCTCTCTAGCCCCTTCTCTCCCCCTCTTCTTCTCTTTTCCTCTCTCCCCCTCTCCTTTCTCTCTTCCTCTAAAAAAAACAAAGTAAAAATAAATAAATAATTCAAAACAGGCTGAAAGTGAAACATGAAAAGTCTGGTAGTCTTCTACCTCACATCCCCATCTTTGTTGTGGGGTGAAACCAAGTTGTAAACAAACAGAATCAAAGAAACCAGGGATGATCTTTGTTCTGGGTAAAATAAGGTGTAACCTAACAAGACTCCTGAAGTGGATGGGGCCCTGATACCAACCCACCCCACTCCTGATTCTAGGCCCAACCTGCTGGGAGAGCAGAGTGGGTTTGGGGGGACTGAAAAGCAGGTGCTGGAGCTAGGGATCTCATGGGGGGCCTGAGCATCTTCACCAAGCTCCTCCCAACACACGTGAATAGCAATATATTAAAACATATTTATTAAAACAACAAACTGCTCTCCCAGCCCCCCTCAAACACTCCTGCTCATCAAGAGACTTCTTGTCTCGTAATTATTTTCTGTTGGTCTTGTTTTCCCATTGCCTTTCATTTGGCCTTTCCCCCTCTCCCAAGGGGAGGGACTTGGATTGGATTTCAGTAAAGGGAAGTCAGGGAGCCGAGCTGAGGCTGTCATCTAGGTCTGGGGTTCCCTGTGATGGAGCAACTGGCTTGTGGGTAAACAGCTTGCAGAGTGAGTCTTCTTGCCTGCCATATCCTCCATATCTGTGTGAATTACTTATTTTAGGGAATTGCCTCCGAACCAGCTTCTCCTGTCCTCCTTGGATGGGGGGCGAGGGGGGGGGGGATGGGATGTCCTTTTCCCTTCTCTCCCTTTTGGAAACTATGGGATGACCAAATCTCAACTCAATACCCAAAGAACGTCTCATTACACAGGTTTTTATCCCACAAACTGACTCATAGCAGGGGGGATCCTGGATCTAAGTTCGGGCACATGGAAATCTGCTAGTTTTGTTTGTTTGATTTGGGGCTACTCTCTGTGCCCAGGGATTACTCCTCAGGGTGCTTAGGGAAACCTGGGGAAGTGATGCTGGGGATCAAATTGGATCAGCTGCATGCAAGTCAAGAGCCTTAAACCATGTGCTAGCAATCTGATCTCTACTGCTGAATTTAGGCTTTTTTGGGGGAAAGTGGGGCCACTCCTGGCTGTGCTCAGGGCTTACTCCTGGCTTTATGCTCAGGTACCGTTCTTGGCAGGGCTTGAGGGTTGAACTCAAGAGGTCATCCACATGCCAGGCCAGCACCTCTGTCTGCATTATCTATCCCCGCTGTCACAAGTTTTGAGTAATTTGTTTCATTTTCCTGGGACTTGGCATTCTCATCTCTAAAATGGGAATCTTGAAAGCAGAATCTCCTGGAGCTGGGCTATGGCCCTTTAAATAAATGCCCAGGAAGAACCCAGCAGAGAATTTACACAGAGCTGGGCTGGCCAGGACACTGCTGAGGATGGGGCAGGCCACAGCTCTGTGGACATACCTTTTGGGGAGTCACACTCATCCACACAGGCCATTTGGAAAAAATGGAATTGCTTTTATTTTTGGTTGATTTGATTGTTTTGCCACACCCTGGCACGCTCAGGGCTTACTACTGGCTCTGTGCTCAGGGGTCATTTCTGGCCATGCTCACCAACCATATGGGATGCCAGGGATCAAACCCAGGTCTGCTGTGTGCAAGGCAAATGCCCTACTCACTGTGCTATCACCCCCGCCCAATACTAAATTCTTTTTTTTTTTTTTTTTTTTTTTAGGTTTTTGGGCCACACCCGGCGTTTCTCAGGGGTTACTCCTGGCTGTCTGCTCAGAAATAGCTCCTGGCAGGCATGAGGGACCATATGGGACACCGGGATTCGAACCAACCACCTTTGGTCCTGATCGGCTGCTTGCAAGGCAAACACCACTGTGCTATCTCTCCGGGCCCCCAATACTGAATTCTTTTACCCAATCCTAGTGAAAGGTCAGCCTCAGATTCTCCCAGCACCCCAGAGTGAAGACCAGGGCTTGGATCTTGAACACCACGTCATGATCCACTCCTGTCCTCTGATGGCCCAGAGACCAGGCTGAGGTTGGGGGTGGTGAGGATCTCTGCCCCAGTTTGTAGACACTGCCCACTGGTGCCTGCCCAGCACTGGCCTTTTGGTCACTGTCCTTTGTTGGTGTGGGACAAAGGCTGCGGCTGCTGGTCGCCTGCATTCTTCCTTTCCCTGAAGCTAAGGCACTAAATACTAAATAAGCTAAGGCACGATACCCCTTCGGTGACAGTATCACAAACCACAGTGTCTTAAAGGAAAACACAGGAAAAAAGAGAAAGAGGGAGAGAGAGAGAGAAGAGAGAGAAATGGGAGAAAGAGAAAATGAGAGAGAATGAGAAAGAGAATGAGAGTGAGAACAGGAGAAAGAGAAAAGCAGGGGAGAGAGAGAGAATGTCTGCCACAGAAGCAATCAGGAGCAGCAGGTAAACAGGGGGTCTTGGTGTTGGAAAATGTACACTGGTGAAGGGTCTGGGATGTAGTATGACTGAAACTCAATCATGAGTGACTGTAACTGTATATCTCATGGTAATTCAATTAAAATTTTTATTAAAAGGGGGGTTGAAGCAATAGCACAGCAGCAGGATGTTTGCCTTGCAAGCGGCCAACCCAAAACGAACCTGGGTTCGATTCCCAGCATCCTATATGGTCCCCAGAGCCTGCCAGGAGCGATTTCTGAACACTGGAACCCCTGAGCACTGCTGGATGTGGCCCAAAAACAAACAAACAAAGCAGTTGCTGGATGTAACCAAGCCCTGGATGGGGCTGGATGATGATGGGATGGATGAAGGGGCCTTTCTCCTCCAGCTCGGGCCACGGCCCTGCAACTCTCCAGCCAGTGGTTCTGAGGGTTCAGGGTAGCGGCAAGGAAATCATCCACAGCAGTCAGGTTTTTGGGAGACATCAGCTTTATTCAGGCCCCTAGCCAACAGGTGTGGCTTCTATCATAATCTATGTAAGCAAGCTCTCTTCAGCTTGCCCTGCATCTTAACTTCTCTCCGCCATGTCTCCTTCTGCTCCTCCTTCCTCCATCTTCCTTGCTCAATCTTCCTCAATCTAGTCTCCAAAATCTCCTTTCTGTCCCTGAGGTATCTAACCCTCTATACCTCCCAAAGACCCCTCCCAGAAATGGGCAGGTCTTACTAGCAGGTAAGGTTATAGAGGAAGATGGGTGTGGGGTGAAAACTGGAGTCCAGAATTGCTGTACTTCTAACAGGTGGGCTCAGTCAGACCTTGAACCCTGAACCAAGCTGGATCCCAGGTTGATGGGGTGTCTTAAGCAGGAAGGTGAGTGGCCACTGAGAGATAAGCCCACAGAAGCTCCTATTCCTGCACCCTGTCCTCTGGCCTGGGTTCAGCCTTGCACTTAGAAGACAGGTGTTCACCTCAGAAGTCAAGGAACTTGCACAGAGAAGTCAAGGAACTTGCCTAAAGTCACGCGACAGACACATATGTGGCAGAGTTGGGGTCTTCCCCCAGGCACAGGACTTAGTGGCTGCTGGGAGGAAGTGGGGAAGGGTTCCCCATCTCAGACGTGGCTGTGCTGGTTCAGGGCGCTGCCCAGCAAGGAGGGCGTCCCAACTCCAAGCCTGGCCCTTCTCCAGCTCACAGGTTTTCTGGGCAATCTCTGGGGGTCCCTAGGAGGAAGAAGAAGGAGCCCCTCCCCTGACTTGTACCTGCCAGGGGCCCGTGGCTATGGCTGCTGGTGGTCCCTGGGGCCCAGGCCTGCTGCCGGCAAGTGGTTCTCAGACTGCCGTGCACAGCAGCCGGACTCCCAGGCAGCTCCCCTGGGTGGAGAGAATGTTCCAGAACAGCTGGGAGTCATTACACGCTCTCTGCTCCTCACGGGTGGTGAGACCCCGTTTTGGTCTGGGCTTTCCTGCTGCCCGCCACTCAGTCCCCAGCAGCCTGGTGGGGAAGGGCCAAGCAAGGGGGGGTTGTGGGGAGAGCACTGGGGACCCTGCTCCAGGCTAACCTGGCCCTTCCTCCCACTCAACCCTTTTGCCCCTCCTGGAGTGACCACCGCTGGCCTTGGCGGCTGCCCAGGGCTACAGAGCCAGCTATGTGGCTTCACCCAGCCATACGAACTCTCTGGGCCACTCTTCACTTTGCTCGTGGCCAGGAAGGCTGGTCCCTGCCAGTCTGACTCTGGAATGAGGTAAAGAAGCCTGAGAAACACGGATGCAGGGAAGCGATGATCGCAGGGGTTGGACCACATTTTCTCCAGAGGCAGCTCAGGGGGCAAGAAGGTGGAGAACAGAGAGGATAATGATGGCATCCAGCAAGGCTGCTTGGTTTAAGAGTGAGGAAACTGAGGCCCAATAAACATCAAAGAAAACGGGGTCCAAGAGCTGCCTCTTTCCTCTTCTGTTTCTTTTCTCCCTTTTTTCTATTCCCTCTCGTTTTTTTAAATTTTGGGCCACGCCCAGCGCTCAGGGTTTACTACTGGCTTTGCGCTCAGATATCACTCCAGCAGGCTTGGGGGACTATATGGGATGCCGGGAATCAAACCCAGATCCATCCCAGGTCGGCCACGCCCTACTCTTGCTACTAAGGGAGCATTGACTTACAGAGCATTTGTGTGCTGGACTGAGAGAGCCCTGAGGGGTGGGTCTTAGTCTCCTGCAGCAGAGACCCCAGGACAGAGACTGGGTATGCCAGAATCTTGAGCTAAGTAGCGTTTGGGGGGACCCAAATGAGGAAAAAAGAAGTATGTTTGGCCGACCTGGAAGGAAGAGACGATCCTTGAGAACTGGGGTGTTGGGGCCAGAGCAATAGCACAACGATAAGGCGTTCGTTCGCCTTGCACATGGCTGACCCAGGATGGACCTGGGTCCCTTACGGTCCCCCCAAATCAGGAGCTATTTCTGAGCGCAGAGCCAGGAGGATCCCCTGAGCGTCACCAGGTGTGACCCAAAAACACAGAAAGAAAGAAAGAAAGAAAGAAAGAAAGAAAGAAAGAAAGAAAGAAAGAAAGAAAGAAAGAGAGAGAGAGAGAGAGAGAGAGAGAGAAAGAAAGAAAGAAAGAAAGAAAGAAAGAAAGAAAGAAAGAAAGAAAGAAAGAAAGAAAGAGAGAGAGAAAGAGAGAGAGAGAAAGAAAGAGAGAGAGAGAAAGAAAGAAAGAAAGAGAAAGAAAGAAAGAAAGAAAGAGAGAGAGAGAAAGAGAGAGAGAAAGAGAGAGAGAAAGAAAGAGAGAGAGAGAAAGAGAGAGAGAGAGAAAGAAAGAGAGAGAAAGAAAGAGAGAGAGAAAGAAAGAAAGAAAGAAAGAGAAAGAAAGAAGGAGAGGGGAGGGGGAGGAAGGAAGGAAGAGAAAGAAAGAAAGAAAGAAAGAAAGAAAGAAAGAAAGAAAGAAAGAAAGAAAGAAAGAAAGAAAGAAAGAAAGAAAGAAAGAAAGAAAGAAAGGAAGGAAGGAAGGAAGGAAGGAAGGAAGAAAAAAAGAAAGAAAGAAAGAAAGAAAGAAAAAGAAAGAAAGGAAGGAAGAAAGAAAGGAAGGAAGAGAAAGAGAGAGAAAGAAAGGGGAGGAGAGGGAGGAAGGAAGGAAGGAAGGAAGGAGGGGAAAGAAAGAAAAACAAAGAGGAGGGAGGGAGGAAGGAAGGAAGGAAGGGAAAGAAAGAGAGGAGGAGGGAGAGAGGGGGAGGGAGGGAGGAAGGAAGGAAGGAAGGAAAAGAAAGAGAAAGAAAGAAAGAAAGAGAGGAGGGGGAGGGAGGGAGGAAGGAAGGAAGGGAAAGAAAAGAAAGAGCGAGAGAAAGAGAGAAAGGAAGGAAGGAAGGAAGGAAGGAAGAGAGGAGGGGGGAGGGAGGGAGAAAGGAAGGAAGGGAGGGAGGTAGGGAAAGAAAGAGAGAGAGAGAGAAAGAAAGAGAGGAGGGGAGGGAGGGGGAGAGAAGGAGGGGGAGGAAGGAAGGAAGGGAAAGAAAGAGAGAGAGAAAGAAAGAAAGAGAGAAAGAAAGAAAGAGAGAAAGAAAGAAAGAGAGAGAGAAAGAAAGAAAGAATGAAAGAAAGAGAGAGAGAGAAAGAAAGAAAGAAAGAAAGAAAGAAAGAAAGAAAGAAAGAAAGAAAGAAAGAAAGAAAGAAAGAAAGAAAGAGAGAAAGAAAGAGAGAGAGAAAGAGAGGGGGAGGGGGAGGGAGGAAGGAAGGAAGGGAAAGAAAGAAAGAAAGAAAGAAAGAAAGAAAGAAAGAAAGAAAGAAAGAAAGAAAGAAAGAAAGAAAGGAAGGAAGAAAGAAAGAAAGGAAGGAAGGAAGGGAGGAAGGAAGGAAGGAAGGAAGGAAGAGAAAGAGAGAAAGAAAGAGGGGGAGGAGAGGGAGGAAGGAAGGAAGGAGGGGAAAGAAAGAAAAAGAAAGAGGAGGGAGGGAGGAAGGAAGGAAGGGAAAGAAAGAGAGGAGGAGGGAGAGAGGGGGAGGGAGGGAGGAAGAAAGGAAGGAAAAGAGAGAGAAAGAATGAATGAAAGAAAGAAAGAAAGAAAGAGAGAGGAGGGGGAGGGAGGGAAAGAAAGAAAGAGAGAGAGAAAGAAAGAAAGAAAGAGAGAAGGGGAGGGAGGGGGAGAGAGGGACGGGGAGGAAGGAAGGAAGGAAAGGAAAGAAAGAGAGAGAGAAAGAAAGAAAGAGAGAGAGAAAGAAAGAAAGAAAGAAAGAAAGAAAGAAAGAAAGAAAGAAAGAGAGAGAGAGAGAAAGAGAGGAGGGGGAGGGTTAGGGAGGAAGAAAGGAAGGGAGGAAGGGAAAGAAAGAGAGAAAGAAAGAAGAAAGAAAGAGAAAGAAAGAAAGAAAAAGAAAGAGGAGAGAGAGAAAGAAAGAAAGAAAGAAAGAGAGAGAAAGAAATAAAGAGAGAAAGAGAGAAAGAGAGGAGGGGGAGGGAGGGTGGGGGAGGGAGGAAGGAAGGAAGGGAAAGAGAGAGAGAGAAAGAAAGAAAGAAAGAAAGAAAGAAAGAAAGAAAGAAAGAAAGAAAGAAAGAAAGAAAGAAAGAAAGAAAGAAAGAGAAATAAAGAGAGAAAGAGAGAAAGAGAGGAGGGGGAGGGAGGGTGGGGGAGGGAGGGAGGAAGGAAGGAAGGAAGGGAAAGAGAGAGAGAGAAAGAAAGAAAGAAAGAAAGAAAGAAAGAAAGAAAGAAAGAAAGAAAGAAAGAAAGAAAGAAAGAAAGAAAGAAAGAAAGAAAGAGAGAGAAAGAAAGAAAGAGAGAAGGGGAGGGAGGGAGGAAGGAAGGAAGGGAAAAAAAGAAAAGAAAGAGAGAGGGGGAGGGAGGGAGGAAGGAAGGAAGGGAAAAAAAGAAAAGAAAGAGTGAGAAAGAAAGAGAAAGGAAAGAAAGAAAGAAAGAAAGAAAGAAAGAAAGAAAGAAAGAAAGAAAGAAAGAAAGAAAGAAAGAAAGAAAGAAAGAAAGAAAGAAAGAAAGAATAGAAAGAAAAGAAAAGAAAAGAAAAGAAAAAGAAAAAGAATTGGGTGTCAGGGCAGCTGAGAGACCAGGTCAGAGACAGCTGCTAAACCTGAAGGGTATGAACATCTCTGGCTGGGACAGGGCCTAAAAGGGGGCACTTGTCTCAGGAGTACTGAGGACACATGCCCAGCAGAGTGGGAAGTGGCGTGGCCAAGCCTGGGGTGCCTGGTAAGTCCCAACACAAGATCAGGCCTTCCCACAAGAGGGGCAGGAGGCGCAACAGGGGTACCCACCCCCACTCACTACCTGGCCAAATTTCACTGCCTGTAGGCAGCCTGTCCCTGGGCTGTAAAGGGCTGCCCCTTCCTCACTGGGAGGCTGGGAAAATGTAGTGACCTGGGAACAAGATATCTAGGGGGTGCAGGGCAAGGGGTGTGGTGGGCTGGGCCTGGGGAGGGAGGCCACGGGCACAAGAAGGAAGGAGCTGGCTGGGAGCGCACAGTGCCAGCCAAGATTGGCAGAGATGCACTTCCAAATGATATTGCCCCCCGCAAGAGTAGCACGAAGCCCCCAGACTCCTGGCCCTGCCTGCCCTGCTGGCCCCTGTATGTGGGGCCTGACCTGGGAAATACAACAGTCCCTCAGTTGGAACTTGGGAGACCCCCAAACTGAGCCAACACCGGTCCTGGAGTACAGACCCCCAGGCGGCAGGAACCTTCCTGTGCTCTTGGCAAAGCCTCACAGTGGGGGGCCCTGGCCTGGAGGTGAGCCCAGAGGCTTCTCTCCATGGGGGTGCGCACATGTATGTGAAGGTCTGTGACTGCAAGAAAGTGGGGAGCAGGAACAGGGGGAAGCTTCCAGGGGGGCGGGGTAGGCCTAGCACAGGAGACACAGGCGGAGAGGGGCTTTGGGCTCAAACCACAGTCCCAGGTGGATGAGTCGTGTGGCCATAGTAAGGAACTGAGCCTGGCTGGGCCTCCGTCTTCCCGTCAGTGGAAAGGCTAAGGCACCTGCACTTGGCTGAGCTCAAGACGTACTCTTGCCTCTGTGCTCAGGGATTCCTCCTCTTGGGGCTCAGGGGAACCATATGGGGTACCAGGGATTGAACCCAGGACAGCGATGTGCAAAGCAAGAGCCATCCCTGCTGTCTCATCTTTCCAGTAATCCCAACTACCTACCTCTTAGGATCACTGTGCACCCAGATAGCCTATCAGAGATGAGCACTGGGCTGAGAGTCTGGCTCAAGCAAAGGGCTACGTGAAAAGGGGGTCCTGCCCCTGTTCCTCAGAAGTAGAGGAACCACTCTGGTCATGGGGTTTCCAGAATCTCAGGGCTGGAGTCCCTCAGCTACACTGAGAAATGCACCCACCCTGAGCCAAGGACTCAGAGTTGGCAGGGGGAAATCTTGAGCCTTGGAGGTGGGAGCCATGGGAGCATAAAGACACACCCCCTGCCCCGATCCCACCCCCACAAAGCTGAGCCCCGACTCCAGGGAGCCAGGGGCTGCAGGTGACAGGTATGGTGAGAGATAGTCCCGTTGCCCTTCACCTGACTATATCTGCAGAGGGCAGGCTGGGTGGAAACAGGGTGGCCAGCAGGTCTGGACTGGGCCCATCACAGGGCCTCTGGCACCAGCAGAAGCGGGGTGTCGGGGAATTTGATGAAACATCCCCACCTGCATCTGGGGACCCAACTGTAGTTGAACCCTCCTGCTATCTTGATTTCCTGCTTCTCCATCACTTCACATTTGTTACAATTCCAGCCCAGTGACACAAAACTCAGGAAGGGGCCTGGAGGAAGCTGAAAGGAGTAGGTTGGAGAGAGAGGGAGGGTGGAAGAGAGCCATGGCTCTCATCAGGGGGCCCCTGGGATGCTGGAGGGCTCAGTTTACTGCATGGGGAGCCATCAGCTCAGAGAGGCTCCAACTCCACCATCCAAGTCCTCACATCCAGCTAAAGAGATAAGACCATGGGGCCGGAGAGATAGCACAGCGGTGTTTGCCTTGCAAGCAGCCGATCCAGGACCAACAGTGGTTGGTTCGGATCCTGGCGTCCCATAGGGTCCCCCGTGCCTGCCAGTAGCTATTTCTGAGCAGATAGCCAGAAGTAACCCCTGAGCACCACTGGGTGTGGCCCAAAAACAAAAGAGAGAGAGAGAGAGAGAGAGAGAGAGAGAGAGAGAGAGAGAGAGAGAGAGAGAGAGAGAGAGAGAGAGAGAGAGAGAGAGAGAGAGATAAGACCTAGGTCAACCTTTCACACTGCTGACCCAGATTTCATCCCAGAAACTTCCTATGGGTCCCCAAGAACTGCCAAAAGTGACCCTGGAGCACAGAGCTAAGGAAGCTCTAAGCACCCCTGGTTGTGCCCTCAGCCTCCCTCTATCTACTTTGTCATCTTGTGCAAATCACAGGCTTGCTCTGGACCCTTTCTCCTTCCATGGAAGTTTTTCCCAGCAGACAGAAGCTCAACCCTGTGCCTTCTACAAACTAATCAACTAGCTATTGCATTAGCAATGCTGTGTAACTGGAGTGGGAGAGATAGCACAGTAGTAGGGCATTTGCCGTGCATGTGGCTGACCCGGGAGGGACCTGGTTCGATTCCCGGCATGCCATAGGGTCCCCCAGCCTGCCAGGGGCGATTTCTGAGTGCAGAACCAGGAGTGGCTCCTGAGCGCCGCTGGGTGTGGCCCAGAAACCAATCAATCAATCAATGAATTAATAAGGTTTTAAAAAAGAAACCCATGTGGCATAACAGACAGCCACCAATGCGTCATTCACTCCCTGGATGCTTAGAAACCAACTCTAAGCACCCCCTGACCAAGCCCAGGGCAGAACAATTCCATCGAGAGTGCTCAGGCCTGCTTGACCTCTGACCTGACTTCACCTTATGACCCAAGTGGCCAGCGAGAGCAGCCACACAAACCGCATTGCACTGTGGGAGATGACCTCAAGGTAGCAGTCAGGTCCCAAGGTCCCCAGGTGCTGGTTGCATTGTTGAGTATGTAAACATTTCCATGGGATTATTATGTTACTGATCCTACTCTGATCTGTGATTGTGCCCTATCCTAGGGTGTGACCCGGCATTCTGCTCCCACCATAAGGTGGTACCTGATTCTGCTCCCACCCTAGGGTGGTTCCTGATTCTGAGGTATACAAGCAAGGGTCTGTGGGAGGCAAAGGCTTTTTTCTGGGGTTGATTCTGGGGCTTCTGGCTCCAGCCTTATCCACGGAATAAAGCTGTTACCTTCAGAAGCCTGGCTGCCTGCTAGCTTTATACCTGCCGCATTCACCTCAGAACCGCCGGCTGAACAGGGTAGCAGACACGTGGTCCGAGCTAGAGGAGAAAGACCTCATCCTCCATCCCTCCATCAGTTAACCCCATCAAGGGCTGGATTACAACAGTAGCCTTCACTCACATCATATACTAGAACTTTCCTCCTCACCCTCTGAGCCAGGCCAGAAAATAATAAAGCTGTTGGACTCACTTCTGAGCATCACAGAGAAGTCTAGGAAGGCCAACGCAGGGCTGATGCCAGGTAAGAAAACTGTTTTGTAGTTAAAAGAGGTTTATTGGGGGGCCGGAGAGATAGCATGGAGGTAAGGCGTTTGCCTTTCATGCAGAAGGTCATCGGTTCGAATCCCGGCGTCCCATATGGTCCCCCGAGCCTGCCAGGTGCGATTTCTGAGCATGGAGCCAGGAGTAACCCCTGAGCGCTGCTGGGTGTGACCCAAAACCCAAAAAAAAAAAAAGAGGTTTATTGGGCCAAAACGATAGCACGGTGGTGGTGGGGTGTTTGTCTTGCACGCTGCAGACCTGGGACAGACCTGGGTTTGATTCCTGGCACCTATATGGTCCCCGGAGCCTGGCAGGAGCAATTTCTGAGTGCAGAGCCAGGAATAACCCCTGAGCGCCACCCGGTGTGGCCCAAAAACCAAAAAAAAAAAGTGGTGGGTTTTTTTTTTTTTTTTTTTTTTTTTTTTGGTTTTTGGGCCACACCCTGCGGTGCTCAGGGGTTACTCCTGGCTGTCTGCTCAGAAATAGCTCCTGGCAGGCACAGGGGGACCATATGGGACACCGGGATTCGAACCAACCACCTTTGGCCCTGGATCGGCTGCTTGCAAGGCAAACACCACTGTGCTATCTCTCCGGCCCAAAAGTTGTTTATTTTTATTTTTGTTTCTCAGTACATTTATTGAGAGTTTTATCATATCCAAGTAAGCACAGATGAGGTCAGATACATGAACCCTTTAAATAGCCCTCTTAACATTGGTTTTAGATAGGCATTACTATTCCATTGAAGGTTCTGGAAACTAGGGCAAAAAAGATAGTTCAAAGGACGGGTCTGCTTTGCTGTGGGAATCCTGGTTCAATCATTTGCACTGCATGGTTTCCCAAGCACAGCTGGGAGTATTTTTATTAGTCCCTTTACCCCTAAAAGATCCTATGGAATATATGTCTTTGCTACTTCTTCCTAGGACAGATCCTAGCTTTGAATCAATACCGAGATGTTCACATTCTTGTTTTGTTTTGTTTTTGGGACACACCCAGCCAAGCTCAGGGGTTACTTTTGGCTCTGCACTCAGAAATCACTCCTGGCTTGAGAGACCATATGGGACACCAGAGATCGAACCAAGGTCCATCCTGGTTAAGCCGCATGCAAGGCAAATGCCTTACCGCTGCGCTCTCACTCTGGTCCCAGATATTCACCTTCTCAATACTTCTTTTTTTTTTCACATTATCAATACTTTGAAGATTAAAAAGAATCTTACCAGAGGCCAGAGAGATAGCATAGCAATGGGGCATTTGCCTTGCATGCGGCTGACGCAGGAGGGACCCGGTTTGATTCCCGGCATCCCATATGGTCCCCAGCCTGCCAGGGATGATTTCAGCTTCTTGAGTGTAGAAGCCAGGAGTGACCTCTGAGTGTCGCTGGGTGTGGCCCAAAAACGAACCAACCAATCAATCAGTTAATCAATAACATTTAAAAAAAAACATGACCAAAAATAAATCAACACATTTTATTTTATCATCTTCTCTGAAAACAACTGTCAGACTGACAGAAAAATACATTTTTCTATAACATTCACTGAGAACCTACTTCTTGTAGGACCTTCTTCACACCTTCTTACATGCCTGCTTGTGTGCAATGGGAGAGCGTATAAGACTTTGTAGAGTAGGAAACCCCAGGAATCTAAGCTCACTTGAGGAGTTCCAAATCTGAGCTCACTTGTAGAGCTCCATATGTGACTTGAGGATGTCCACTTTGGAGAAGGCTCCAAACATGGAAGGTATAAATGGATCCACATTGAAAGAACTATACAAAGATGGAGGGAACTAGAAAATAGTGTGGGGCATGGCTTGTGACATATTTGTTGTTTTAGATTGTGCTAGTATTGAAAATTAGCAAACCGGGACCAGAGAGCTAGCACAGCAGTAGGGCATTTGCCTTGCATGCGGCTGAACCAGGAGACCCGATTTGATTCCTGGCATCCCCATAAGGTCCCCCAGCCTGAGTGCAAAATTAAGAATAACCCCTGAGTGCTGCTGGGTGTGGTCCAAATAACAATCAATAAAGTTTAAAAAAAAAGAAAATTAGCAAACCTAATGCTGATAGCTACAGAAAGAAAAATAGGAGAGTCCATGCAAAAGGAAAGAGAACAACTACAATTTGGAATGTACCAGACAATCATGTTATTCTTCCTTCTTTCTTTCTTTATCACCAAGAAGAATTCTATCCAAACTATTCTAGTAAAATAAAAGAACATTGTTATGATGTATGTTCCTCCCAATTCAGTATGAAGAAATCCTGACCTGACCCTCTTATGACTTTACAAGGTAAAGACTTCTAGAAGTCTTTAAAGTTAAATAAGTTACTAATGCAGAACCTGATCTCAGAGTAGAGACCAGAGACCTCTCATCCCCAGTGATGATAGAGCGAGAAGGCAGTTATTTGCAGGACAGCGAAGGAACTGTCTGGAACACTGCTACATCTTCCTCCAGGACTTACGGCATCCAGAACTGTGAGAAAATAAATAAATCATTGTGTTTTAAATCACTCAGTTTATGATATTCTGCTATGAAAGACCAAGCTACAAGCACTTTTTGTTTTTGGGCCACACCTGGCGGCGCTCAGGGATAACTCCTGGCTCTGCACTTAGAAATTGCTCCTGGCAGGCTCAGGGAGACATATGGAGAATCAAACTTGGGTTCATCCAGTTCAGCCACATGCAAGGCAAAAGTACTACCATGGTGCTATCTCTCTGGCTCCTCTTAGCACTTTTTTTTTTCCTCTTAGCACTTTTAACTAATTTTTTTTTTATTTAAAGAAAATGCATCACATAGTTGACACAATGGATCCTAATACATTTGTTTCAAGATGAAAAAAAAAGTTATTTAAAAAATGAAAGAAGGGGCCGGGCGGTGGCGCTCGAGGTAAGGTGCCTGCCTTACCTGCGCTAGCCTAGGAGACGGACCGCGGTTCGATCCCCCGGCGTCCCATATGGTCCCCCAAGCCAGGAGCGACTTCTGAGCGCATAGCCAGGAGTAACCCCTGAGCGTCACCGGGTGTGGCCCAAAAACCAAAAAAAAAAAAAAAAAAAAGAAAGAAAATAGAAATAAAAACTAAAAACTAAAATGGAGAAAAAGAAAAAAGAAAAAGTTCAGTAGCAAGTATATTTGTGAGAATTATTGTATCTCCAATAAAATCATTAATATAGTAGCAGAAGTTTTAGCAAGCTCTTTTTTAAAGATAAGAGATAAAAATACAATATGCAAGGGGTGTGTGTGTGTGTGTGTGTGTGTGTGTGTTGATGTTGTTTGCATAGGCACAGCAAAATATGGGAAATAGAAAGGAACAACCTTTGGCCTAAAAATAGGAGACCTTATCCATAAAGCATCCTGGCATAAGACCAACTCCAGACTCCAGTCATGCTGAGTTGTCCAACCCCAAAGTCTTTCTCTGTGGTTCCAGTAAAAAAAATTAAAGTGGTTTGTTTTCTGTTGTTTTGTGTTTGTTTTTGTTTTTGGGTCACACCCAGCAGCACTCAGGAGTTACTCAGGGCTCCACACTCAGAAATCGCTCCTGGCAGGCTCCGGGGACCATATGGGATGTTGGGATTCGAACCAATAACCTTCTGCATGAAAGGCAAACGCCTTACCTTCATGCTATCTCTCCAGCCCCAAAAGTGTTTTGTTTTTAATCTATATTAAAAAGATCATCTTGGGACTGGAAGGATAGCACGGCAGTTAGGCGTTTGCCTTGCATGCAGTCAATTTAGTACAATGATGGTTCAAATGCCATTATACTATATGGTCCCCTGCCAGGAGCAATTTCTGACCACAGAGCCAGGAGAAACCCCTGAACGCTGCTGGGTGTGACTGAAAAAATTTAAAAAAAGATCATCTTGCAGGGCTAGAGCCATAGCACAGTGGATAGAGCATTTGCCTTGCATGCAGCCGAGACTGATTCAATCTTCGGCATCCCTTATGGTCCTCTGAGTCAGGAATAACCCCTGAGCACTGCCAAGTGTGACCCCCCAACAATGTTGGTCCACTGTACCAAGTGGGTAAGGTGCTTGCTATATTTGCCGTCCATTGGGTTTGATCCCGGCACTCTATGTGGTTCCCCAAATCCTGTCAAGAGTGATCCCTGAGCACAGAAGCAAAAGTCAGTCCTGCTGGGTATGGCCAAAAAAAATCTTATAAAGCAAAGAAAGACCTTCCAAAAGACGAAAGTGACATGCAAGAGTTTAGACAATCAGCATAAATAGAAACATCCAGAATGTATGAAGATGAAGAAGTGGCCAGGCATGGAGGGAGCTGAGGGCACATCACCCTCCATTCACTCAGCACCACCACCAGTCAGGCCCTAAAATCGGCCCCAAATCAGTATCAAGTGGTGTGTGGTGTCTGCTGTCAGGGTACGTGTGATGTACCCCAGGAGACTTTGTGGAAGAGAGAGGATGTCATAAACATTCTCAAGCACAGAAAGGACTGGCATAGTCAGAGGCAGGAGGAAGTAGACTGTCCAAAGAAGCAAGCCCTTGAAGGTCCCTTCCACAGGAAGTTCGGCTTACATGGGTACTGTGTCAGGTGGCACTGAACAGTTATTGAGAATGGAAACAGCAGGCTTGGAGCACTGCAGGAGGAGGCACTGCCTGGTGCCCTCCAAGTCACCCACACCCATAGCCACCTTCTCCCTTGACGCATCAGGCCCAGCATTGGAAACTGTGCCAGCAGTTTCTGAGAGTCGTGCCATGAAGCTCTTCATGTGTTTTCTTTGCTCAAGCCCCTGCTCTCAGCTTCTGGAAACACAACACCCCTTCCGAGGAAAGTGCTGTGGAAACCTCGCCACAAATGCACTCTCATTCCCGAGTGTGCAAATGAAGGGAAGTGCTGGTAGAAGTAGAAAACACGGTTTTATTATTCTTAAGTTAATTCACTTACTTGAGCTAGCTAACCACGCAGCGCTCCACAGAGAGGGACCTGCTGTAACAGACGCACAGGGAGAGTCCTTCTGTCACTAGACATTCACTGCCCAGCCAGCCAGAGGTCAGGGGACTCAGGCCAAGTAGCTTCCAGCATTGGCTCTGGAACAAAGCTGTCTGCAAGCACACACGGTTGATGCAAGTGGGAGTCTCAGGTCTAAAGGTCGCTTGTGGTGTGGAGCTCAGACAAGGGCAAAAAGACTGGGTGAGAGTGGGGTCCACAGGTGAGCTGACTAGATAGGAAAAGGAGGGCCCTACCTCAGGTAGGATGCTTTGGGTTTGCATGAGAAAGGATGGAGGATGAGATATTGCATCAATGCTACATCATGGTGTTCAGATATCATATGAAGATGAAGAGGAATAAGAATTGGAGAGCACTGAGCTGAGGCCAATTCTGAAGGCCTGTCAGACTTGGGAGCCATTTGACCATCATATAGACCCATGGCTTTTAACATTCAGGGCACAGGAGTCAAAGGTCCGGAAACCACTGCCCAAGGCAGGAGCATTGAAAGATCCTAAGCCAGACAGAGGGTGAGTGAGTGGGTCTCGAAGCATGGGGGGAGAGGGCTGGAGCACAGCTGGGAGGGCACTTGCCTTGCATGTGGTTGACCTGAGTTCCATCCCCATATGATCCCCCAAGCCTGCCAGGCGTAATTCTTGAGCGCAGAGTCAAGAGTAACCCCTGAGTACTACAAGGTATAGGTGTTAGGTGTGGATTACTCCTGAGGACCCCCCCCAGCAGTAACAGGGTGAAGCAGGCCCCAGGAGGAATACGGAAGAGGGAATGTCTTTTGAGAAAGACAAGGGGGCCCTTAGCAGGACACCATGCTTCACGGATATCAAAGGAGGAGCGAGAGAATTCCAGAAAAGCACCCAGGCTTAGAGCTTGTATTACAAAGCAGACTGTGAGCCCTTGCACTGAGGCTTCGAATTCTTGGGGCAAGGGAGTGCTTGAGCTTCCCCAAGGGAGAAAGTTCAGGTTCAGAGGCGAAGATCTGAGCGGCATGAGAGTTAGAAGTCCTGGAACAGGATGGGAGCACTGGTCTGTTCAATAGAAAGTTTCAGGCTACCATGAACCGCACATGCGCTCTCTCTCTCTCTCTCTCTCTCTCTCTCTCTCTCTCTCTCTCTCTCTCTCTCTCTCTCTCTCCTCTCTCTCTCTCTCTCTCTCTCTCTCTCTCTCTCTCTCTCTCTCTCCTCTCTCTCTCTCTCTCTCTCTCTCTCTCTCTCTCTCTCTCTCTCTCTCTCTCTCCCTCTCTCCAGATTAATCAGGGCATTTATATTTAGAGGTAGTTTCTCAGTTGTTTCATCAATACATTAAATCTTTCATCAAGAACCCAGAGCCTTAAATGTTAAATGTTTTCACCCTGGCCCCTCCGTTACCCCTAGTACGTGAGTTCAGCAAAAATTAAAAGTCATGTGCGCAGGAAAGAACTAACTGACTGGCCAGCAGGAACAGGCGACTTCAATGTCCACTAATCAGCAACTGAAAAGATTAGCAGAAGCAACTCTTGCAAAGCCACGGAGTTCAGAGGGAAACCGAGAAAGGCTTTGGGTAGAAAAAGGCTGGTGAAAACTTACCTGGGTGGATGGACTGCTGCGGGTTCTGATGGAGTAACAGACACTGGATGAGGTATACATTCACTAAACACATACACACACACACACACACACACACACACACACACACACACACACACACACACACACACCACAATTCAAAAACTGGATAAAATAGAGGAAACATCTGTTTTTCAGAGATGGGATAACCAGGAGATAAGAGACTTATTCCCTGCAGGAAGGAATCAGAGAAGATGAACTCTGTGATCAGTCTTTCTGCCGACAGGCAGTTGCCACACCCCAGCCCTGGGAAAAGAACCCCAAGAGAGGACAAGATGTTGGCTGCTTCGAGGAGACGGGGAGATGGAGGCCAGAGTTCATAGAGCATGTGAACTCAGATTTGCAAAAAAAAAGAACACTGGGGTGAAGGGAGAAAGGCAAAGAAAAAAAAAAAAAAAAAAAAGAACTCCAGGAAGTTAATTGCAAGGGAGAACTTTTGAAGCTTTGGCTAAATACTAAATCAATACAATGAATCATGTTCAGTAACAAACAAATATGTTTTTGCTTCTTTTTTAATTTTTATTGTGACCAATGTGAATTTCCAATTCACGTTGGAATTCACATTCCAATGAGTTTTTCACATATTTAAGGTACATAATGACAGTGAATTAGGGCCATTCCCACCACCAGTGTTTCCCTCCTTCTGCCCCTATTCCCAGCATGCATCCGATACCTCCTCTCTTTGCCCCCTGGCCTGCTAGTGTAACATGTACAGCTTAAAAACAAACAAATATTAGAGAAATAAAGAAGTATTGGGACTCTTATGCTGAACAACCCTTTGAGACAGAGTCTGAGAGATTCAAATTCATACTGTCAGTGGATAAAACTCATTGGGCACCTAAAATTATTTGGGGTGGGGGTACACCTGGCAATACTTAGAAATTACTGTTGGCAAGTTCGGGGGACCATATGGGATGCCAGGGTCTGACCTGAGGCTGGCCACATGCAAGTTAAATGCCCTTCCTGCAGTCCCAGCACCTAAAATTCTTAGTGGAAACTTCCTTCAGAAAGACAAAATTCAGAATACTAAAGAGTTCTGGGCTGAAGGTTATTTATTATATAGACACACCCTAACAAAGCTTAAAGACAGGCTTGTGAGAATCAAGCTGATGACTGTAAACTGCAGCACAAAATTCAACATTCCTTGAACAATGATAATAGAAATTCAGCGTTCACTCGTGTCAGAGTCAGAATGCCTCCCTTCTAATCACAGGGCTTGGTTTGTTGCTCCAAGTATAAGGTATGTTTGGCATGTATGAGGTCTTGGGTTCAATTCTTGTAAAGTCCCCAAAATCAAAATCCAGGGGCGTGGGGGGAATCAAGCAACAAAAGATGACTCAGACTTGATAGACATATGGAATTAGCAGACAAGAATTTACACAGGTTTTATCAAATTTAAATATTTCAAGGAAAACAAATACAATGATGAATGAAAGGGAACATGTTCTTGTCTTTATTTTTTTTTTTTTTTTTTTTTTTTTTTTTGGTTTTTGGGCCACACCCGTTTGATGCTCAGGGGTTACTCCTGGCTATGCGCTCAGAAATCGCCCCTGGCTTGGGGGGACCATATGGGACGCCGGGGGATCGAACCGTGGTCCTTCCTTGGCTAGCGCTTGCAAGGCAGACACCTTACCTCCAGCGCCACCTACCCGGCCCCTTGTCTTTATTTTTTAAAGCACCAGTTGGAACGTTAGGACTAAATGCAATGAATGTGATGTTTTATTTTGTCTAAACCTGACTAGTTTTGAGGAACCCAAGAATCTTATTAAACTTTACTTCTGAAAAGATTTATACTTTAATGGGTAAATTTGATAAAGCCATTATCCTTCTCAATGTCAGCGGGCGTCATTTAATCCACTGACAGTCCAAATAGGAGAAAAAGGTATCTCTCTCTCTCTCTCTCTCTCTCTCTCTCTCTCTCTCTCTCTCACTCTCTCTCTCTTCTTGAATGCAACCAGAGAAAAATCTTAGCCTGAGGCAAAACTCAAGCTGATGGATGCCCAGTCCCTCTGTTGCTGAAAACTCAAATGAAATCTTAGGTCAATCTTTTCAGTTGAACAAAATTACTCAGAGAAAAGGCTTGAAGACAAACTCTACTGTTGGGGTCTGGGAGACGCATTTCTCGTGCAATCAATTTCCCCAACTCTTAGTTTCTTGGAAGAGTAACTGCCAATGTGAGTAAAGAAGAGAAGAAATCACAGGTCACACTTTCCAGAATAGCTGACTGGTAGCTCCAAGCATCCTGCGGCCTATGACATCACTGAGGCCTAGGGAGAGAGTTCCAGAAGAAAAGCGTTCAGTAGTCTTTAGTAAAACCAAAAGAATCAAGAACTTATGTTAGAAGTTAGACCTGTCAATCCTAGGAACATTCTGGAGGAAGAGTGCAGACCAGTTAGCAGTGGACGGGGGCCTGAATGGTTTCTGGGCAACTGGAGAACATAGATAGATGAAGAAAGGGAAGTGGGAGATTTGGACAGAAGATGGAGCACATGGTCATTAAGGGGCGTTTTTGAAGTATGAAGCCTGAGGAGAAGTAGTGTGTGAGTGGAGTGTGAGAGGGGAAGACTCAGGAGAATGACTGATGGGGCAGCTTCATGGAGCAGGCGGGAGCACAGGAGGTCAAGGACGCAGGTGGAGCAGTTGGCTTTGAACAGAGAGACTTCATCCTCTGAGATTTTGGTGAGGGAGACAGAAGGAGTCTGGCTGGCTCTGAGCCTGAGGGTGAGGCCACCTGGGACTGGAGCACAGAGGCCTGTGGCCTCTTCCTGCATCCGAAACGCAGGCCGGGAGGCGGCAGCAGACGGAGCAATGATGTCAAGCCCAGCCAAGATTGCTCCCATGTGAAGGGAGACTGGGAAGCAGCCTGTTGGCAGAGGCAGGTTAGTCCTTCCCCGGTGCTTTGAGTTTTCTCTCTGTCTCCTCACGGGCTCATTTTTCATCGTTGATGATGCCTCAGATAGCACCTGTCCGACTTACATAAGGTCTGGGTCAATGGAGTGAAATGTGTGTGGGTGGGAGTTTACAGGACTGTGTCATCTCCTCAGACGCTCCAGATGCCCATGTGTCTCATCACTGAGGATCGCTCCCTCCTTTGTGACCTTTTTCCCATCTCCAAGGAGAGCGTCCCACCTCAGACAAGTCCTTGAATCTCTCCCCTAACAGGGCTGATATCTGGTCCCACAAGTTACATTATTTGGTAATTATTTATCTGGTCCCTCAAATGACAGGTGTCCAGAAACCCAGAACAAGGTCTTCTTTTACCTGACAGACCTTCAAAGACTTCTCCTTGAGGAGAAATCTCCCTCAAAGGACAGGGTTTTCTGATCCCTTACCAAAGCCACCTTTTCCTCTTGACTTCCTCCAAGAAAACCAGGGTCCTCAAGATGACTTGTACCCTGACTCAGTGTCTTTCTTCTCAGTGTCCCAACATGAAACTAGAAGGATTTCCATCAACTTGACCCTTCCATCCCTCATTGGGGTGATAGAAGGAACTTGCTTTATATTATGTTTTCTTGGAATTTTCCTATTGGACAGGCCTTCTTAGGACGTTCCTCCTCTGGCCGTAGCTGTGATGCAATGGTAGGGCATTTGTCTTGCGTGCGGCTGACCTAGGACAGACTGCAGTTCGATCCCCCAGTGTCCCATTTGGTCCCCCAAGCCAGGAACCTTTTCTGAGTGCAAGGCCAGGAGTAACCCGAGTGTCACCGGGTGTGGAACAAAAAAAATTTTTTTAAAGATTTTTCTCCTTATCACAAAATGACTCACTCAAATTCTATAATTTGCATCAAGGAAGGAGTCCTTGAGTCTTTTTTTTGGATTGGACTGTGACTAGTAGCATTATCTTTTCTGGTTGCTTAAACTCTGAACTTCAGGAAATCCTTGGCAGCACCACAGGTCACTGTTTTGAAATGTTAATTTCAGATTTTCATGACTTCTCCCTCTGTGCTAACCCTTCCATAGTTTGCTTTCCTGACCTTCTTGTCCAACCAAATGCCATCCTGTGCCACTATCTCAGGGAACGGGTATCCAACCCCCAAAAAACAGGGGAAGGAGCCTCCTGGCTTCGAGTGGGGCATTTGTGAGCTGAAGACGCATGAGTAAGAGTAGTGATTCCACTCCTAATATTTGATAACAAGGATGGTGGAGAGGGAGCTGGGGAGACCATCAGAAGTCACAAGAGCACTAAGGGGTGGTCTCAAGAGAAAGGTCTAGGGAGTTTTGGAATACCTAAAGAGCTAAGGTCCTGAGTCCCTTTACCAAGAGCTCTGGTAGTAGTAGGAAGACCCCCACAATTGGGAAAACTCTATCATACTCTTCCCAGAAGTCACAAGTAAGTATGTCGTCAGGATGGGGATCCACTCTCGACAGAAAACAACCTCATATCTTGATGAGTTAAATATGTGTTGACATTCAGCCTCTGTTCACCCCTGAGGCCAAGTACACACGTTCAATGTTCAACCTGCCCAGCCATACATGCACAGAAATGTCAGATCTGAGTCTCCCAGGCAGCCCCTCTGAGGCAGTGAGGACAGATGAGACTCTTTTCTAAGGAGGAGGAGACTGAGGCAAGAGCACATAGCCAGTAAGAGGAAGTCAAGTGAAATCCATGTCCTTTGGATTCCTCACCATCTCTGTCCAGAGGTGGAAGTTGACACCCAGCTATTAATCCGAAGCAACAAACTCATTACCCATCTTCCTCTTTCCTTTAAATCTCCCCCTTTGATATGTAAAGGCCCACGAGGATAGGTACTTCTCTCTCTCTCTCTCTCTCTCTCTCTCTCTCTCTCTCTCTCTCTCTCTCTCTCTCTCTCTCTCTCTCTCTTCTTTCTCCCCTCCTTCCCTCCCCACTTCCTCCATCCCCTCAACCTTCTTCCCCTCCTGGTGAATTGGGAATGGGTTAATAAAGAAAGAGCAGAAAGAGCAGTTTGGCTTGTCGAGGAGGGGCAGACTGACTTCATGATTCTTTCCTGACTGACTTGATTTATTAATACTTCACACTACCCTACCTGCTTCAGACCCCTCTGCCTGGGGTTGGAGATATGGTTGTATATGGTTTCACAACTTGGGGATTTATTTTACACAGAGGAAACATGGATGGATCTCTTGCTTTTTGTCTCCTAACCAAGCCCTTGCATATATAAAGTCAGAGAAACTGTGTTCACCTGTATGTATTTTGTCGACATATATGTCGACAACCATCAGTATTTTGAAAAGCAATTATTTTCACATTTCTGAATTTAGTTTTCTGCCTTAATAAGCTACAAGTCACCGATACTTTGAGATCATGAAGGATCATTCTAGGCCCTCACGAGCCCTGTGGTTATCCCTCCCCCTGCACACGCCTGACCCCAGAAATCCTGGGGCATGTATGAGGAATGTCTAGGGATGATTTTACCAAAGACTTACAGTGCAACCTTTGGCAACCTTTGCTTTTCTCTCTCATCTAAAACAAAACAAAACAAAAAACAAACTCAGAGTAAACAGGAGAAGTATTTGCTTGAACTAAACAGGAAAGATGCATTGCCATGCATAGTGTGAGGTCATTACACGTGATTACATTGAGAGGATTCAGGGGCCTGAGGAACCCCATCTCTCAGTTCCTCAGGCTTCTCCTCTGGGGACCGGAGCTGCCTCTCCCCTCACACATAGAGTTGGAGCAGCAATACCTCATGTCCTGCTCTTCATGAGCACAGTCCCTCCATTCTCCCTTCACCTCCTTCCGCCATTCTACTGATCCCAGCTCCTCTTCTCTGCCCCCCACTCCCCGCATGTGAGCACTCACACCTTTCGCACATCTGGACTTGCTTTAGATGCTAAAATTCTACTCTCTGAGCTGGCCTTGTAGGGGGATCAGATTTAACAGTGGTGTCAAGGTGGGTGGTTTGAGAAGGGGTCAGTGTATCTCAGCAGGAGGGTGGTCTTGCCTCTCAGGACTGGAAGGAGCCTGGTGACAGTTGGCCCCTGATTTCCTCGTAGCTGCATAGTGGCCCAAGGTTGACCTTTGTGGCAGATGGACAGCAGAACTGAGAGCAGGTGGCTTCTGGGAGGCTGCGTCTGCTTTGGGGTTTAGATTTCTGGCACAGAGAGAAACTAACCCGTGCCAGCGGGGTCCTCAAACAGCCTGTCCAGCTGCCCACATGGGAAGGATTTGAATCTTGTTGCCAAAACCCAGTGAGCCACTGGAAGCAAGTCTTCAAACCCCAGTCAAGCCTCTGAGGTGGAGTCCAAAGACAATTGGCCACAACAGCATGAGATCCCCAAATTAGATCTCTCTGCATCCAACTGACCCCTGAACTCCTAAGTCACAGGAAGAGCAAGATGATTGGGAAGCCACTGAGAGTCCACTGAGAGTATGACCTGTCATCAGTGACTGATCACCTGTGTACACCCCTACACCATCAGCTCCTGTCTTTTCTGACTCCCCAACATGAAGCATAGAGCCTGGATAACACTCAGTAAAGATTCCATGTCTGGGGCCTGAGGGGTGGTGCAGCGGTATGGTGTTTTGCCTTGCATGCGGCTGGCCCAGGATGGACCACCTTCAATCCTCTAGCATCTCATATGGTCCCCCAAGCCAGGAGCGATTTCTGAATGCATAGCCAGGAGAGCCAGGTGTAGCCAAAAATAAAAAATAAATAAATAAATAAATAAATAAAAAAGAAAGAAAGAAAAAAAGATTCCATGTCTGAGGAACCAACTCCTCCCTCTTCTTCCTTGCTCCATTCAGGGCTGGAGATTCACTTAGTCCACCCTCCACCATCACTCCCTTTATGTCTAGTTGTGCTTCCCAGTGTGAAAATGGGAACCCTCACCACCACCACCACCATCGCCGCCGCCTCATTAGGGTCTCAAGTGGCCATTATGCCACTAATACAATTGTAGTCAAATCACTGATTGGAGGGGCTGGAGTGGTAGCACAGCAGTAGGGCTGACCCAAGATGGATGGATGATCCCTAGCATCTATATGGTCCCCCGAGCCTGCCAGGAGCAATTTCTGAGCACAGAATCAGAAGTAATCCGGAGCACTGCATGGTGTGCCCACTCCCCAAAATAAGCCATTGCTTTGGAGTTCTCTGTGATGGGCAGGTTTAGAAAACAGAAGAGGGCTTTTCTATGGCTTTTCTTGGCCTTGAAAATAGGCTTTTCTAGTCCTAGGTACTATCAGAACAGGACAAGACTTCATTGGCTTTGCTATGAACATGTCAAATTGACTCAAAGAAAGGAAAGTCCAGTATCCACCACCCCCCAAAGAGAAAAACTACAGAGAAGGACTATAATGTGATCATGACTTTTCATCCTGATGGCGAGTTCCTTGGCTTTGATGCCTTTTGATGCCCTTTTGCACTTAAGATGCCTCTGGGCATAGAGGGAAGAGGCTGCATGGCCTGGCATCGTCCCCTCTCTACTCTGTGTTCCCTGCACCCAGAAAACTACTTCCCCTCTCCCGTAAGGGAAGGTCCCTCAGGCCGAGGAGTAAGTACCAAGGCTGGTCCTGCCAATCCCAAATCCAGCCATGTTTGCCTCTCACCCTGTCCCCCACATTTTTCCTTCCCATCCCCCTCATCATGGTTTCTTACCCTTCCCCCAACTTCCTGCCTATCTTACCTGGATAGTGAGACCCTCCTACTGCTGGTAGGGGTCTGTGGTTGGTAATTTAAGTGGCCTGGAGGAAGGGTGAAAGAGAGCCTCAGAAGGAAGACACAATAGGTGGAGAAGAGGCACAGGTTGGGTGCAGAGAGGCTGATTAGCTTAGAAGCCATGTGAGATAGGCACATGGTGGATAGGGCCTTAATAAAGTTGGATGTCTCCCGAATCTGACTGCTGTGGGTCATTTCCTTGCTGTTACCCTGATACCTAGAGGCCCACCAGGCCATAGGGGCTGCAGGCGCCAAGCCGGGCTGAGGAAGGCCCTGACCATCTACCTTGCATGACTAGGACTTTATGATGAATAATTAATACGACAATAGCTCAGGCTGCTTGCCGTCATGCTCATTGGCTCTTCCTTCAGATCTTGTTTTTCTCACATTCCAGTGCCCCCACTTCTTGGAGGAGGAGGGTTGGATCTAATTCACGGGTAAACTGAGTCCTCACAGGAGACAATGTCGGTGCCATTGGCTGAATTAGACACCATGTGAAAGTGGAGTCGGGATACACAGTCCCACGATTAGGAGATTCCTTTCACTGGAATTCCGAAGGAAGAATGTCTCTGCCGGGTTAAACTTAGCTGCAAGGACAGCGGGCAGAGCAAATTGTGTGTGGAATGAAAAATACAGAGCAAAGCTCTTCAGATGACTTGGCCATTTGAGGAAGGGCTGGAATGGGAATTTGGGTTCTCTGGGGAAATATTCCCCACGGCCAGGCTTCATTTCCCAGGGGGTGAACCTCTGCTCTCTCTCTGGCAATGCCTTTGCATGGGTGAACCTCACTGGCTTTTGCTTTCCACAGCCTCTGAACACCTCTTTCTCCACAGTCGAACAGGAATAAAGGCGCGACACTGAGACTTTTGACTTAATATAGACATTTGGCTTTTCTTAACAGGGCCACGGTTTGACAGTTGGAAGCAGAAACATTTGGCAGGGAAGGCGCTTTCTTGCCGAAAGCCCGAGTTCTTCACGGTATGAGTCAGAAACTTTTATCTAGTATGGGAGAGAGTACGTCAAACACACCAATTGTACCAATGAAGACACTTTGGCAGAAAATCCAGCCTAAGAAAATAAATAATTATTAGGGGACCTGAGAGATAGTACAGTGGATAAGGCATTTGACTTGCATGCAGCAGACTGGAATTTGATCCCTAGATTTGCATATGGTGCTCCCCACCCCGGAGCCACCAGGAATGATTCCTGAGTGCAGAGCCAGAAAGTGATTCCTGGTGCAGAGCCAGGAAGGAGTAAACTCTAAGCACCAAGGGGTGTGGCCCCCAAATAAAACAAGCAAAAGAATTATTAGAATATATTCCTAAGGGAGGAAAAAAGTTTGGTTTCAGGTATAGCCTAAGAATATTTTTAATTTTATTTTAAAGAATTTTTGTCTATTTCTAAACATGACTCTTTACTGTTGTCTTCGTTTTCAGGCTCCAAGTTATGGCATTACCATGAGCCCCTCCAAACTAAACCCTCCCGGATTCTAAGTCAGCCAGAGATTTTTTTGTTTTCCCCCTACTTACGGGAAACAAACTCCTGGTTCTCATTGGCTCAGACTGACCCAATCACAAGAGATACAGGGTCATGGGGGGGGGGGGATAATTGCATTGATTGGCTAACGGTAGGTCCCATGGTGCCTTCCCACCTGGCCGACCTAGGCTGTGTGGCTCCCCACTCAGATCACATAAACAGAGTGTAAAGGACAAATTGTTCCCAAAGACACACTGGAGTTCCATGCAGTGACAAAAAAAAACCAAACATCTGAAAAACAACTACAGCGGGTCATTCATTCCCATCAGCCACAATCCATGCTACCCTGGCAACAGTCAAACTCCTGTTGACATGGGCTTGCCTAGGTCTGTTGGAAGGACTCACAAGACTCTGCGTGTTCAAGAACTCAAGTTCGTTTTTACTGATACAGAGTGGGGGATCCATAGCACCATGACCCACGTGGGGATTTATTGCTTGACTTTTAGGGCCTAGTTCCTCCTCCCAGCATCCCTGGTTACTCTTATTTGGGATCAGCAATTCGGGGGGCAGACTTTATCCACCTTCCACACCTGGAATGAAGCCAGTCAATGTGATTTTTCTCCTCCTGCCCACTCGGATTGGTGCAGGGAGGACTATGTGACTGGATCTAATTAGGCTGGATCTTGGGACTTTCTCGAAAGGTGATGCTAAAATAAGATGCTAAGATATCTCCTAAGAAATCTCCCCTTTGGCCGGGAAGGTGGCGCTAGAGGTAAGGTGTCTGCCTTGCAAACGCTAGCATAGGACCGACAGCGGTTTGATCCCCCGGCGTCCCATATGGTCCCCCCAAGCCAGGGGCGATTTCTGAGCACATAGCCAGGAGTAACCCCTGAGCGTCAAATGAGTGTGGCCCAAAAACAAAACAAAAAAGAAATCACCCCTTCCTGTCCTTCCCAGCTTCCCTCACTCCCTAGCACCCTGCTTTGTAAATTCCTGTTGTCGACTGGGTCTTCTTGGACCCAGATTTCAAGGAACACCCAATGAGGTTGATGATTGTCAGTGAGGCATGAAACTAGAAGCCTGAAACCAACGATTTCTTTTCCTGGATGAAGGCAAACAGCATCAGGAAAAGACGATGCGGTGGAAAAGCACAATTTATTTCAACACTAGATTTTTTTCCCCTTGTGGAAAACCTGGAAAAAATCAAAACAACCAAATGAGTTCATGAATACCTGCCAGTCATTCTGTGGGAAGCCATGATGGTTCCTTGCGACTTAAAATAGACATCTGCTTTGAGACCATTTTTAAGTATGAGGCTAGTTGGGCTGCCAACACCTTTCTACGGAAAAAACAGAGCTTTGGGTGACTCTTCAAGCTCTGTAGAGGGCAAAGGTCCGGGCCACAGAGCCCAGTGATCACTGATTCCACATTTAGACGGCGCCTCACTGTGTCCCAGACCAGCAGATGATTTCTGAATGTGTGCATCAGTCAGGTGAAGTGGCAAGTTCCCTTCTCCTCTAGTTCAAGCTCTGCCATTGCCTTGTTAGGTGGCTTGGGACAAGTATTTTGATGTCCCCTTGCAAACTAGGTAACTGATACCCTTGGCAAGAACAGTATCACTGCCTGCCTACAGGAGGAGTTACTGAGAAAAAACATTTCAAAGGGAAAGAAAATGAGGTAACCCCCTCCCAAAGGCAATATCTTTGCTGTGGGCTCCCCTCCCTTTGGGCCTCCCGGAGCACTAGGGCTGGGGCTCCTGAGGCTGTGGGAGCCTCCAACCAAGCCAGGACGTAGTCAGGGTGGAGCCAGGAACTGGAACCTTACACATCTGTGTAAAAGACTTCATTTATCTCTCTTCACTCTCTCTGGCCAAGGGAGACGACAGGAGAACTCTTTCCTTTCCTTTTTTATTCTTTTGAAAAGAGAAGTTTCCATTGTGGAAATGGCATGTGTTTATTTTTAAGGATCCAGCCACAGGGATATGTAACTTCTGGGGAGGGAGGGACGGAGAGAGGGAGGAAGCACTCCCAGCCCAGTATGGAGTCAGCTCTGGCTCTCTGGTCACTGGATCCCTGGCTTCAAGGCATCTCCAGGAGCTAAGCCTCAGTCTTGCTTGGGGATGAAAAGGAGAATAAGGACTGGGTGTGTCCATCCAGTTGACCAGCGAGGGTCCATTGACCAGTGAGGTTTCATTTTCATCCTCCCAGAGCTTTTGGGACAGACGACGTTTCCCCCCCACCCCCATCCAGCTGAAAACCAGGAAAGAATGGCTTATGGCCAGAAACATTTTATTCCAGTCTTACAATGCTTCTATAGGGCAAGAGAAACTAAGATACGTGCAGATTGACAGGGCCAGAGACAGAAAAGATATAAAAGAAGGTCAGCAGAGAGGAAGGTTCCAAGGAGAAGTTTAACATAAACAATGGGGGGTAGGGATGTCTAGGGAACATCACAATGAGTGATAATGGCCACAAGGCCATTGGGCATCTCATTAGCCCCAGCTCTCTGTGAGGGAGGAGGGACCGCCCTGGGTCAGTCTGAGAGTAACTACACCTCAAGGGGAGACTGTGCCTCTCTTCCCCATCTCTGGAGTGGTGTCTCTGAAGCTTTCTTGTCTCAAGGAGAAGCACCAGAACAGCTGCTCTATGGGGATTTATCTCCAGGTAGTTTGGGAACAGAATCAAAGCGGGGTTCCAACTCCTAGGGAGTGGAAACTTTAAAAATTTTGATGGAGATTGATGGAGTATGCAGAATGTACCGTGATGTCCTCGATCAGTTTGGAAATAAAAATCATCTGTCCTTCCTGAAGCAGAAAGTCGGCTTGGGGGAACCGAGGCCAGTCTAAGAGGTGAGGCATTGAACCCCCAAAAAGGGGGGGGAGGCCTGGATAACAACAGCTCAGTAATAGGGCATTTACCTTGCATTCCACTGACCCAGGACAGATCCAGGTTCAATTCCCAGCATCCCATAGTAGATATTAAAACAGTGTGGTACTAAGACCAAGACAGACCCATAGATCAATGAAATAGAATTGAAAATTCAGAGATAGACCCTCAGTTATATGGTCAGTTAATCTTTGATAAAGAAGCAAAAAAAAAAATGTTTAGCAAGGAAAAACCTCTTTAAACAAGTGGTGTTGGGAAAACTGGTTCTGCACATATTCTCCTCCCCCCCCCCCCCAAAGAATTCAGACCTCTTCCTAACATCACGAACAACAATTTAGTCAAAATAAATCTAAGACCTCAGTATCAGACCTGAATTCATAAGGTAGATTAGAGGAAAACATAGACTTCCCTATGACATTGAAGCTAGAGGCATCTTCAAAAATGAAATGCCACCAAACAGTGAAAGGAACAATAAACAAAAAGGACTGCACTGAAATCAAGAAGCTTCTACACCTCAAAGGAAATGAAGACTAACATACAAAGACAACTTATAGGCTGGGAGGAATTATTTTCCCACTATTCATCTGATAAAGGGTTAATAGCCAAGGTATCAAAGCACTGATGGAACTTTACAAGAAAAAGATACCCAGGGGCCAGAGAGATAGTGTGGAGGTAAGGCATTAGCCTTGCATGTAGAAGGACAGTGGTTCAAATCCCGGCATCCCATATGGTCCCCGGAGCCTGCCAGGAGTGATTTCTGAGCGCAGCTGGTGTGGCCCAAAAACAAAAACAAAGGAAAAAGATACCCAATCTCATCCAAAAAATATGGAGAAGAACAGAAAACTCCTCAAAGAAGTGTGACCCAAAACAAACAAAAAGTCCTATATCATTAATCATAGGGGAAATGCAAATCCAAACAACGAGTGATCATCTCACACCACAGAGACAGACACACATCACAAAGAACAATGTCACAACTGTTGGGGTAGATGTGAGGGGAGAGGGGCTCTCATTCACTGCTGGTGGGATATCGACTAGCCCATCCACTTTGGAAAACAATATGGACATTCCTCAGAGAACTAGGACTTGAGCTTCCCAGAGGATGCTGGTGGAGGTTCCTGGCGACTTATGTGAAGTGGGAGCTGAGAGGGAATCTGCCATTTTCTCTTCCTCCACCCCTGATCACCCCAGAAACAGTTGGGGAGTTCTAGGACTATGAACCTTGCTCTGACAAGGAAAGCAAAGTCATTCCTAGGCCTTACTCAGGCCTTTCAGGTCCCTCACTTTCCCTCCTAGAAAAAAATTCCATGAGAAGGCAATGAAGTAAAACACAGGTTTTATTCAATGGAATGAGAAAGGGAAGAGAGAAGATAGGAAAGGGAGAGAGAGAGAGTAACACGCTCAAGAAAGAGCACGGGCTTCTTCAGCGGTTGAGAGAGCCCTGGTACACAAGCCAGCATGAAAGCAAGACAGTTCACATCTCAGGAGGGGAGATGCTGGCCACGTGTGCATTTGGAGACCATGATCATGGTCCATGGGCCCAGGGAACCCATGGGTGTGTCTCCTTTGTTCCAGGTTGGTTTATACAAGGTTTCTCTCAACTGGTTCCAAGCAGGGTTTATCTACCTAGGTAAGAGTCGGTTGCTAGGGTGATTGCCAAGGGGATGGGTTGGAATCAGTTTTGACTTTCTTTGACCTTCCTTTCCTGGCTCCTTTTGTTCCTGCTGCAGCTTCTTTTATCAGGTCTGAGTCCATCTACTAGGTGTGTCCTTAGGGCTGGTGATATGAGTCACTTCTTCAAATTCCAGCCTTGGTTTTACTTTGTCCCAAGAGCTCATTACCTCCATGGGAGGCCTTTCCTATCTACCTGTCTGCTTCACTTTCCCTACCTCACAATGCTGTCTGGGGTGTAGGTAGACTGAAAGCTGCGAAGATTTATCGTGAGAGCCCTTATACACAGCACAGTTAGCATTGTCTCTGGTACAAGGTAAATGCTTCTGAAAATTAACTAGGATTGGGGCCGGAGTGGTGGCGCAGCCATAGGGTGTTTGCCTTGCACGCAGCTGACCTAGGACAGACCGCAGTTCGATCCCCTGGCATCCCATATGGGCCAGAGAGATGTTACACTGATTAAGGAGCTTGCCTTGCATATAGCTGACCCTAGTTCAAATCCCTGGCTCTGCATATGCCTCCAGAAGCATTTCCAGGAGTAAGCCCTGAGCACAATGTTAGGAGTGAGCACTGAGTACAGAGTCTGGAGTGAGTCCTGAGCACATGGCCAGGAGTGGACCCTGAGCACCACACCCCCAAAGGCAAAAAAAAAAAAAAAAAAAGTAAAAGGTGACATTAGATATGTCACTCTTCAGTGTTTTCTACCAACTCCTAGTCCATCTTGCTTGATGGGGGAACTCCTGGAAGCTCTTAAATTGGATTGGAGACTGTGGTCTCTGTTCTGGAAGGCTCCAAAACAGTCATGAAATTCCTGCAGGACCATTGGGAACATTCCCCTCCATTTCAGTTCAGATTTACTCACTTAAGAAAAAGAACAAATAGAAAAAGTCTCCCTGACCTTCTGGAAGAATTTGTTTCTCCCTCACCTCCTCTACCTATCTTGTGGGGTTGTTCTTTCTTGGTTCTTTTAGGCCTGTGTTTGTAAGATATAAACCCAAACTAGGCTGTCAAAACCATCTTATCTTACCCTCATTCCCATCATCCATGTGATCCCTGTCATCCCTGCATAATTATTTTCATGTGACCGTCGAATCTGCCCCCCCCCCCCCGCACCATAGTCACTTCCATTACCAATGTTCTTAATTTTGTGTGTGTGTGAGTGTGTGTGTGTGTGTGTGTGTGTGTGTGTGTGTGTGTGTGTGTGTGGTTTTTGGGTCACACCCGGCAGTGCTCAGGGGTTATTCCTGGCTCCAGGCTCAGAAATTGCTCCTGGCAGGCACAGGGGACCCTATGGGATGCCGAGATTTGAACCGATGACCTCCTGCATGAAAGGCAAACGCCTTACCTCCATGCTCTCTCTCCGGCCCCCAATGTTCTTAATTTTAAAGTTTTCTTTGCAGCCAACGTCACTGCTGGCCTGTCTCTCACATGATCATCTTTACAACCCCAAACTTACCTCCTGCTCTGGATCCATCAGAGCCCTCTGGTAGCAGATGACAGAACCCCCAGGACACAGTGGGGGGGAGGCGCTGTATGACTCACACACAAACTACAAATGGCAAGATCTTCTCAGGAATGATTGTCTCAAAGGGACTCAGGTTCCAGAAAGAAATCTTATCTCTGCCCCTCGCTGCTCCTAATTTCTTCTCTCCTTCTGTAGAGTGGTCTGGACATACAGACCTTAGGATTTATGACCTGGATGCATAGGGATTCCAAATCCATAATGCTAGAGTGACGGCACAGTGGAGAGGGCTTTTGCCTTGCATATAGCCCACCTGGTTGAATTCCCAACATCCCATATGTCCCCTAAGCCTGCCAGAAGTGAGTTCTGAGAACAGAGTGAGGAGTGACCCCTGAATACACCCTATTTTGAGAGTGTCCCCAAAACAAAAACAAACAACAGAAAGAGAACTTCCCTAATTATCTCCTTTTGATCACCCTCTGAGCCACGCATAATGACTAGACCTACAGACTTGTGATTGGCTGACAGAGACATCCCAGTGGGAGGAAGTATGGACGCACATTCTCTCACCTCCAGTCTCACCAGCATCTCTGCCATCATCACCTCCTTCACCACATTATTCCAGTCCCAGTCGTCCTCACCCGAGAACTGTACGTGAGTCTGATGAAGTCTCCAGCCCTTCCCGAATTTTCTGGCTCTGGGCAACAGGAAAGTTGAAATGTTCAGCAAGCAGAACTCTGAGCCTTGGCCTTGAGCAAGGAGGAAAGCAAGGAGGGTGTGTGTGTGTGTGTCTGTGCCTATGTGTGAGTCTGTGTGTGAGTGTGCGTATGTGTGTACTCCGTTTGCAACACTGATTTCCCATTCTTGGGCTACCTAGGTCCAGCCCAAAGGGATTCCCTCAAATCTGCAATTCTCCCCCCAACCCCCCGCATCCGGTCCCCAACCCAGCCCTCATAGCCTGCCCAAGCCCACAGCATGTCTGCCCCAAACAAGGGGGTCTGGGCTTCCAGATGTTGTCCCCAAGCTTCCTAAAGTCGAGGAAACACTAGAGGTTAACACAGTTCCTGAATGTTGGTAGAAAATTCATCTAAAGAAGATGTCCTTAGAGGAGAGAGACCCCTCATTTCCAAACAGCGGGGTGGTCTAGAAAAGCATAACAGGATGTTCTCCCCACCTTCAACATCAGAACCCCTCTTAACAAAGCAAGAGCCATTAGGGGGAAAAAAGCAATAAAAATTAAATTAAATTAAAAAGGGAGGGGGCGTTGTAAGGAGGTTTACGGGACAAGTGTTCCAGGCAGGTGGATGTTCACAGCTACTGCTGCGGACAGAACTAGCAGGAGCAAAGTTCGCTCGCTGGGTGGTGGAAGCCTCCTTTGAATGTGCTGTAGTCCAGACCCAGCTGAGCTTGACCTTGGGGGGCTGGAGATGCCTGCTGGGAAAAGACCTGGCCCAGCTCTGCTCAGTCACAGATGTGCTGTGCGGCTTTGGTTCCCATGCAGACCTTTCTGTGCTTGGTTTGTGATGGGTCTTAGAACAGTAAGCAGTGGGGGACTTAGAGAGGTTCTGAAGAAGTAAGGATCCTCCCATTTTTAGTTTGTTTTTTGTTTTTTGGGGGGGCCACACCCGGTGGCTCTCGGGTTACTCCTGGCTCAGGGGAATATATGGGATGCTGGGGGTCGAACCTGCGTCCTTCCTGGGTCAGTCGCATGCAAGTCAAATGCAGTACCACTGTGCTACCACTGCAGCCCAGGATCCTTTCATTTTAAGCCCTGAAACAACTAGATGGAGTCTCAAAGAGCAATTTCCACTGGGGTCAAGATAATGGGGATGAAAAGAGGGCAGGAGCCTCAGAACTTGCAGGGACACATTACGTAATGTGCTGTGGTTCCTGGTGGACTGTGCTGGTCGCTCCCCACCTGTCATCAGCCAGAAGCATCTGTCTCTTAACCCTCACTTGTCTGCCCTCCCAGTGGCTCTTCCCGTAATCAGGGATAGCTCACATCCTGCTGCGACCCCAGAGCATGCTCCCAGGGTCTTTCTGCGCTGACAGCCTGGCTGGGCTGCTTCTCCCTCTGCCTCCTGCACCGACTTCCTTCTCCAACAAGCTGCACGTGGAGCCTAATGGTTGCCTTTGCTTGGGCTTCCTGACTGCTGACCATGGTGAGGCCATCCCCATCACTGCCTCTGCCTTTCGCACTTGGTACAGCCTCACAGACACATGAGCTCCTAGGAGTCTCTCTGTGTTCCTCTGAGCAGGAACTGGCATCCTCCGGCTCCCAGCAGGAGGCAGAGAGCCTAAGAGGTTCAAATGTCAAGGAGAGGGTCACAGGAGACAGAAGACACAGAGGCCCTGGGCTTGGCTTCTGGGTTTCAAAGATGGTGTCAGCAAAAAATAAAATTAAAAAAGAAGTCTCACCCCATGGTGGCTTCCCAGGACTGATAATAACTTCCTGCATTTGAGATAAACCTCAGTCCTGTGTGTTTATGTGTATGTTTCTGTATTTGACTGGTGAGGTTTGGCTAGGATCAAATAGGATCAGATGGATGGTTGGGATTGTTTGGAGTAGGGTATAGTAATAAGGCCCAATAACACCTTTACAGCAAGGGTAAACCACAAAGGTTTAAAACTTACTCTCTATTCTCTCCATCTCTCTGGTTCTTCCCTTCTCCAGACCTGATTTTGTTGTCAGGGGTCATTGGTATAGTCCCTGCCACCTGCCACTGCTGCTCCTACAGAGACCCACAGAATTATGAAGTCCCAGGTTCATCTTGGAGGACTGTGGCATACCAGGATCTCAGTGAGGGCTGGATTAAGAGATGGACATGTGGGGCTGGAGAGATAGCATGGAGGTAAGGTGTTTGCCTTTCATGCAGAAGGTCTGTGGTTCAAATCCCGGCGTCCCATATGGTCCTCCGTGCCTGCCAGGAGCGATTTCTGAGCATAGAGCCAGGGGTAACCCCTGAGCACTGCCGGGTGTTACGCAAAAACCAAAAAAAAAAAAAAAAAAGAGAGATGGACATGTTTGTTCCCAGTGGTATGTTCCCAGTCTCTGCAGGTATACAATGACCCTGTAGCAAGCTTAGCTTGCACCCTGGTGCCCAGCCCTCACCAGGGCCCAGGGGATGGGACTCGCTCTCCTATAGTTTAGGTTTTTCCCAAAAGGTGCAGAGAGTCTATATTGTGAGAACCAAAGGCCCTGGGCCTAAGACCAAGATGATCCCAAGTTCCCAGTAAAGCCACTGTAAAATATTTTTCCATTCTATAACTTTACCATAGGCAAAGGGTGTTAGCTCAAAGATAAAACTTCAAAATGTAGGGCCAGAGAGATAGCATGGAGATGGGGCGTTTGCCTTTCCTGCAGAAGGACGGTGGTTCAAATCCTGGCGTCCCATATGGTCCCCTGTGCCTGCCAGGAGCGATTTCTGAGCATAGAGCCAGGAGGAACCCCTGAGTGCTGCCGGGTGTGACCCCAAAACAAAACAAATAAAAAAACCCTCCAAAATGTATCCTGCAAAGGCAGAATCCTCCCTGTTCAGCTGAAATAGAGGAACTAGGTGGATCCAAATGTTCCACCAGATAAGGACCCCCTGACACGAACTTAAGTCAGCAATAAGTTGGGACATTCACCCTCAGCATGATGTAATTCTTGATGTGATTTCTGTCCTAGTGGATGAAATACTTGCATTATCATATCAACCATTGAAATGCTTGAGTCGTTGAAGCCTGTAAAGCTCTATATATACTGCTGGCAGATTTAACTCGGCGTCCCTTGGTTGGATGAGACGTGGACCTCGGCTAGCCAAATAAACTCCCTTTTGCACCTTGCATTATCGGAGGTGGTCTCTGACTCTCAGCACTACTCAAGTGGTCAACTCGGACCCTAACGGTAACCTTGGCCCAAGATCACATAGCCAGTAAACAGAACCCTCTCAGAACAGCTTCTGAGTCACTGGAAAACGAGCCTGGCAGGGTCCATGTTGTATCTAGAAGGAACCAAATGGGAGATTCCATAGATTTTCTCCTAAAGTTCCAGGGACAGGAATGAGGTGGGCCACTTTGGGACTTCCAGCTGCTGCTGGAGAGGGTCTCCAGGAGTGGGCCAGAAGGAGCTGAGCCAATCACTGCACCTCCGAATCCTCTGGTACTAACCTCCGACACATATTTTCTCCCAGCTGATGACAGCTCTGCCTACAGACCAAAACGCTTCTTAGAACTGAGATTTGGTTCTGTGGGTCTCAAATCCCCCCTCACCCCCCCCCACACTGTGCCTCTAGGCTGACCGTGGGACTTTGATTTGACCAACGGCACATGAGCTTTAGTGCATGAGTTTTTGTGCACTGGAGTTGGAATCCTGTTGGAAGTCCGGCACTAAAAGCCAGTCAAGTAAAACAGCTCAAGAGAGGTCTGTAGATCTGTTCCAGTCCCAAGTGGGTTCCTGGACTGACTGAGTGCCATGTGGGTCCTCATCATGGGCAGAACAACAGGACAGAAGAACCACCCCAGAGTCCCACTAGGGAATCATGAGATGTTGATACTAGCTGGTTTTTACTTAGCCCTGTCCCCGCTCTTGGGGTGGGCTTTGTTTTCCCAATAAAGGCTGCTCGAGAGGCCTGGAGGGGAGGCTGCCATCTTGGCTCCACTTGGTGGAGCGACTGGTTTGTGGATGAACAGCTTGTGGTGTGAGTTTCTGGTCTGCTATTCCTTCCCAACCGTGTGTGGATTATTTCCTGTGTTGGAATTGCTACCGGACTCACATCTCTTGTCCTACCCGGATTGGGGGCATGGGAATCCCTCTCCCTCACTGGGGGATTGTGGAACACTCAACCTACGAGACTCTGGATCCTTCTGCTCAAACCTCTGTGCTCAGGAACAGTTTGTTGGCAGCTGGCTCAGGTCCCTGCCACCATCCCTCCTAGATACGGTTTGGTTCTGACTGTCAAAGGCAATCGTGGGCTTTATTTTGTTCTGTTTGCTTTGTTTTGAGGTTTTAGGCCACACCCAGTGTTGCCCAGGGCTTATTCCTGGCTCTGCACTCAGGAATCATTCCTGGAAGTCTCGGGTGCTGGGGATCGAACCCCAGTCAGCTGTGTTTTAGGCAAACACAGTTGTACTTCCACTGTACTTCTGCTCTGGCCTTAGCCCAGGTTCTAAGGAACCACGTGGGTGATGTCCATGGATGTGGGCACTCATATGTGATGCAGGGGCGAGTTCACACGTAGCATAGGGCTTGGCTTGAAGGCAGCCTGTGTGCCCCGGTAGACAAACCTGGTCCTACTCTACATGGCTGCTTCCCTGAACGGGCAACATAGGTGTATTCTGCACGTGCTCCAAAGTACAAATACAGACCAGGACACACAGCCAGATGCCAAGAGCTGGAGGGTCAGAGTTCATACCTACACACACGCGCACGCGCACGCGCACACACACACACACACACACACACACACACACACACACACACACACACACACACACACACACACACACACACACGTGCACATAGCCCCGCAGGGGACCCTGAAACTGCTGCATCCAGACTCTGCCCAGCCCTCAGGCCCGCAGTAGAGGTTGCTCTGCATTTCTCTCCTCCAGCTTGGCTCTGCTCTCTGCTGAGTGAAATAGTTTATTTTGGCCCCAGTTAACAAAGCTCCCGGGGGCCTCCCCCCACATCTGCAGCCCCGACCCTCACCCCACCCCGACCCCAGCCCTGCTGCTGCAGAGATGCAGCCAGGGAGCTGATTGGCCCGGCTGTGTGGGAAGGAAGAGCCCGCAGGAAAAGGCATTTCCAAGCTGCCTGCTCTGCTGTTCCCAGCTGGAGCTGCTCCCCTCCCCCTGCCCCAAAATTGCTCTACCCGGGGCCTGCAGGCTCTGTCCTCTGACCTGGGACAAACTAATTTCTTTTAAGAGCCCCTAAAAGGCGAGGTGTGCCTTACTGGTCTCTCTGCTCCCAGCTGGCCACAGTCCAGCTGCTCCAGGATCCGCAGCTGGTCCAGTCCTGGCGCTCCCGCATCTGTGTGCTCTGTGCAGAGAACATCGCCCCTTCCCCGGGTCCCCTTCACCCAGAACAACTCTAAGCCCTTGATTGGGGCTGGCCCCTGCTCCTTCTTCACCCCTTTTCTTTGCAACCGCAGTGTGAGGAGCCCCGGAGACCTGCTCCCATTCCCTCAGCCTCTTTTGAGTTCTCTTCCCTGGCCTGGCCTAGGCACAGCCTGGTCCCTGATTCCACTTGCTCTTCCTTTATCTCACTGGCCTGCTCATCCTTCCTTCTGCCCTCACCCCCAAGACCAGATGGGGCTTCTCTTCAGGGCTCCCTGGCTCCCCCTAGTTCCTGCATTCTACCTGTCAGTTTTCTCTTTGAGTCAGTCTTGTCTGAGTCACATCCCCAAGCACCAGAAAGTGCTCCGTAAATAAATATTTGCTGAACAAATCCATTTTTGAGCCAGGAAGGCCCTCCAAAGGATCCTCTCCTTGCCCTTCTTCCCTGCCTGTCAATCTCTGCATCTGGTGTAAGTAATTTAAACCAAGTTAAGTCATTGCTCTGGGAATGGTCCAGGACCAAAATCTGTCCACCCACCTTTCACTCTGCTCATTCATTCATTCGCTCAAGCTGTGAGTTTTTGAGCTCGACAAGACTCGGGGCACAGGAAGTAGGAGAAGGAGGATGGATGCAGAGCAGGAAGGTCCTTAGTGGAAGGCTATCTGTGGGGAAGGTCTTGACCTCCATCCTGGCTCTTAGAACATAGCTTTCACCCAAGAGAGCTGCCATATTGCTGGTAAAGGGCAAAGTCTCCATCTTCACGCTCAAGTCTGTCTTTCTTCTTCCAAAGCATGTGGGTCCCTCCCATGGGATTCCCATGTGTCTCCCCCAGGAAGTGTCAAATCTCCTACTTACACCCTTTCTGCTGTGCGGGGTGTTTGCACTGTTCTAACTCTTGTGACTCTGCCTTCAAGTAGATCTTCTCTTTCCTGCTGGATCCTGAGCTCCTGGAAAGCAGAACCTGCTCCCTCTCCCCCAGGCCACTTCCCAATGAGGTTCGGGACAGGCCCAGGCACACAGTGAGTGACATTTGTGGGGGTGGCCAGTGCTTTCCTGGAAGGGGAAATCTGCCAAATAAGAATCTCTACAGAGAACAGAGAGAGGAGATGGATGCTGAGACCTGCCTCCCACAACTGAGTCCTCTGGTCCCCCTAACAGTGACAATCATTTGCTCTGAGTCATTTTCTTTCTTTCACATTCAATTTCTCAAAAAAAAAAAAATGACATTTCTGGAGCCAGAGCACAGCAGACAGAGTATTTGTCTTACACACGGCCGACCAAAATTCAATCCTTGGTGTAGGTGTACCTATCTGAGATCCTGGATTTAGGTGTAGCTACCTAAAACCCACCCATTTCTGGGAGGGGTCTTGGGAACTGAATATTAGGTGTGACCTTACCTGCTAGACCCCGCCAATTCCTGGGAGGGGTCTTGGAATAGGTAGATAAACCTTTGAGCGAGGGGATTAGGGGCTGTTTGCCCTGCTGCGCCCTCTGGCTTTTGGGTCTCTGCCTCTTTTGGTCTTTGACCAGGATGGAGGTCAAAGGAAGATGGCTGAAAGGAGTTAAGACGCAGGGCTAGCGAAGTATGGCTGTGCTTGAAAGGTTATGATAGAAACCACACATGTGGTGGATAGGTATGAATAAAGTTGATGCTTCCTGATGCCTGTCTCTGGATGAGTGATTCCGCCGTTCACCTGGGCCTGGAACCCACTGGCTGGATGGGGATTGCGGAGCCACGTGGCCTGGGGTGGCAGAGAGAAATCCACCTCCATCCTTCCATCCAGCCCCATCTTTAATTATTTAATGCAACACTTGGCATCCCATATGGTTCCATAAGAGTCTCATAAGAGGGGTCCCTGACCACAGAGCCAGGAAGCCCTGAGCACAGCTGATTGTGAAGAAGGGAACCCGGTGCCACCGATGAGGGTCTACAAGTATCATGCACTATCAAGCACTTGTGGGCTCCCTAAATCTCATTTGTTTTACAGATGAGAAAACAGGCTCAGAAGTGTTAACTCCACTCCGGAAACAACCAAGATGCCCTTCAACAGATGGAAGGCTAAAGAAACTTGTGGTACATATACATAATGGAATATTATGCGGCCGTCAGGAGAGATGAAGTCATGAAATTTTCCTATACATGGATGTACATGGAATCTATTATGCTGAGTGAAATAAGCAGACGGAGAGACACAGAATAGTCTCACTCATCTATGGGTTTTAAGAAAATAAAAGACATTTTGCAATAATTCTCAGAAACAAAAGAGAGGAGGACTGGAAGGTCCAGCTCACGACATGAAGCTCAACTCAAAGAGTGGTGAGTGCAGTTAGAGAAATAACTACATTGAGAACTATCATAACACAGTGAATGAATGAGGGAAGTAGAAAGTCTATGTCAAATACAGGTGGGGGTGGGGAGGAGGGAGATTTGGGACATTTTGTACTGGTGAAGGTGGGTGTTCTTTACATGACTGAAACACAACTACAATCATATTTGTAATCAAGGTGTTTAAATAAAAATATTAATAAAACTATATATAAAAATGAAAAAAAGAAGTGTTAACTCCATGGGACCAGAGAGATAGCACAGAGTGTAGGGCGTTTTCCTTGCACTTGCCCAACCCAGGATGGACCCAGGTTCGAATCCTGGCATCCCATACGGTCCCCAGAGCCTGCCAGGGACGATTTCTGAGTGCAGAGCAAGGAGGAACTCCGGAGTGCTGCTGGGTGTGGCCCAAAAACAAACAAACAAAAAATGTTCACTCCACTCCAGAAAGAACTGTGACTTAAAGACGTGTGTCCCTGAATCCACAAATCCACAGTCCACCCTGAAAAAGTCCACCCCACACCCGGACTGGGTCTCCCTTCCCACCAGCCAGGGAGGCAGGTGTAGACCCCAAGATGGGTAGTCATCAAGACTGGGACTAGAGTCCCTGGGTGTAGACGTTCTCTGACTCCCTCTGGTGGCCATCCTCATTCCTGCTTTTTCCAGGAGATCCCTTTGCTCCCCCAAGGTCTCCAACCACTTACCAAAGTTTCTACCCAGGAGACGCTAGGGCTGGATGTACCCGGAGCTCCTGGCCACCAGTCACCAGCCCTGACATTCGTGCCACTTCCTCTGTCTGTAATGCTCCATAGCGGCTGACTCAAACTCAAGACTCCAGATGCGTTCCATAGAAGCATCCCCTAGAGCAGCCATTGTGTCCCATGTTCTGAACTCAAACCCCACTGCGTTCTTCTGCACAGGGCGTGGTGGTTACTCATTGTGAATGAATGGAATCACGACAGAACTCTGACTGCCCCACATCACTTGGCCATGAAGACCCGCCATTTCTCCAGCCCTGAACTTCTAGGACACAGGCGCAACCAGGCCCACCTGGCCATTTGCAGGAATCCTGAGAGGTGTGGGGGAGATATGCTGCCTGGCTGCCAAGTGTCACAAGGTGTGAGAGGGAACAAAAGAAGTGAAGTCGCAGCAAATGCCCTTCAGGCCACCACCTACCAGCTGTCCCCTGGGGAGCTCAGGAAATCGAAGCTGAAGAGGCGAGTCCCCCCTGCGGATCATCCTGCGGGTGAGAAGTGCTCCCATTTGGAGATGGGGGAAGCTGGCCCTCACAGCGGAGGGTCTGGGGTGGTCTCTGGCCCAGGGTGGCCAGGGAGGGAGGGGGAGTGTGGCCTGGGGAAGCCCTTCCTTGGCGTGCTTCGTGCCTTGGTCCTGAGCTGAGGCAGAGGCTCGGATGCACCCTAGCAACGTGAACTTTCCATCCTGGAGTGGAGAAGGAGATGCACACCCAGGCGGAGGGAGCCCCAAGGCTCGGGGCGCAAGAGTTCAAGGTGCAGCTGGCTGGGTCGGGCTGCAAGTAGGGAGCGGCCACTGCCCGGTATCAGAAGACCCATCCGGTCCGGTCAGGAACTCGCCAGGCGCGCAAGCAAGCCCAAAGACTCCCAGAAAGCAGAGAGATGCCTTTGGAGAGAAAGAAAGAAAGGCAGGCAAGGGGGTCCGGAGCCAGGGGAAGGAATGACGCCCCAGTTCCACTCCACACCCCTTCCTGCCCATAAATAACCCCTTGTCACTTCAAAGGGGGACGGGGCGCGCTGGAGAGGGGCTCCCGGGGGCGGTGGGGTGGGATGGGATGCAGCGCCCACCGCGCACCACGCCCCCCGGCCCGGGAGAGTTTGCGTCAATCCATCCGAGCGGTTTGGGAGGCGGTTTGGGAGGGCGGGGAGGAGCGGGAGGGGCGGGAGAGATTAGTTTGGGAAGGAGCGCGGATTGCTCATCCGATCCCGCGGCGGGTCGAGTTACAGAGGCCGGAATCGGCCCCCGCTCGGCTCAGGGGCGGCCGCGACGCGCCTCTGCCATGGAGCCCTCCGTGCGCGCCCGTGCGCCCCGGGACTGAGGCCGGATCGCCGGGGACGACCCAGACCCAGACCCAGCGAGCGCCAAAGCCAACTCCCGCCGGGACTCTGCAGAGGGCTTTGGGGGAAGACGAGGGGGCGCAGAGGCGAGCGGCCCAGCGCCCCGAACTTTCCGGGACTTGGAGAGCTTCCCCGCAACGTTTCTGTTCCCCCTCACCTGGGTGGACCCCGCTTCTCACCGCTTTGGTACTGTTCTGCGTCTTGGTTTTGCCTTTTCCCACTTGCGAACAGATCCTTAGAGCGAACCCCAGAGGAAAAGAACTTTTTGGACAACTTTTTCCAGCCCTTTTATCTGTCCCCCTTGTGCGCCGCAGCTGGGATCGGACCGTGCGTTTTTGCGCAGCGGTTCCTGCGCTCTTATTTATTCTTATTTATTTATTTATTCGGGACTCGAGAAGCCGGCGAAGAGAGAGAGAGAGAGAGAGGATGGTGGTCGCAGAGCGCACTGGCCAAGCGGTGGCCGCGGCGGCGGCTGGTGGTGCCCGCGTGCCCGGGGAGATGGGCGCGCCCGGGCCGGAGCCGGAGCCGGTGGCCAAGGCGAAGGCGCAGCGTTGCGCGCGGTGGCTGAGCCCTGGCTCCTGCGGGCTGTGGGCGCTGGCCCTGTGTTCCCTGGCGCTCAGCCTCCTCGCTCACCTCCGGACGGCCGAGCTGCAGGCCCGGGTACTGCGCCTGGAAGCGGAGCGCGAGGAGCCGCGCGTGGAGACGGCTATTTTGGGACGAGTCGACCAGCTGCTGGAGGAGGTTTGTGCTCTTTGTTGCTGCTGCTGCTGCTGCCTTCTATCCCTCCCTCTCTTGCCAGCTTCCTCCAGTCTTCGCCACCGGTGCCCGGCCCCCGAGGGCGCTGGCGACAAGTCCGTGCCCGGCGCTGGCTCTGGGACTCTCCAAAGACGCCTGATGGAGCCGGGCGGGTGCGAGCCGGGATGGGACCCACGGGAGGGAAGCGGGGGCCGGAGGGGACAGGTTTGCGCGCGACCTCTTGGCACCCGGCTGGTGCTCCCCTGCGCCCTGGGCGCGCAGGACAGGTGGAGGAAGGCTGCGTCTAGGCGCGCGCCTCCAGCTCCCCAGGTTTCCACTTGGGTAGGACTTGCGCGCCGCACGCACACGCGCGCACACCGACCAGGTCTCCTGCGCTCCGCAGCTGCCCCTGGAGGGTCGTGCCAGGCGCCTTTACTACGATTCCCCAGGGAAGAAAGCCACGCAGTGAGTCATTCTAGGAACCAAAGAGGGGCTGGCCTCGCAGGGCTCCTGGCCCCGGGCCCAGACTAGAACCAGGTGTGTGTGTGTGTGTGTGTGTGTGTGTGTGTGTGTGTGTGTGTGTGTGTGGGTGGGTGGGTCGCCCTGGGTCCGCTTACCGTGGACCCAGTGGCGGGAAGGAGCGAGGAATGAGTCACTCGCAACTCTCTGGTTCCTAAGCTGATCTTAACAGTGGCTCCCGGTTGGTTTCTCCGTGTGTGTTTGTTTTCTGAGTCAAAGATGCGGCGTTTTCTCTCATTTTTGCAACTGGGTTGAAAGGCGCTAGTGTTGCGCAGTGAACCGTCTCTTTGGTGACACCAGAGGTGGTAAGAACCAAGTGAGGTGACTTTGGGGTTTGCAGGACACTGGGGACCCGGGTACAGAGACCAGACAGGCCTTCGGGCTGGCCATCCGTAAAGATGCTCTGGACCAGCCTGGGCGAAGCCCCCTGCCTGGGAGGAAGCAGTGTGGCCGCTGTAGCCACCAAGTGAGTCCAGCGGACCTGGCTTGAAGCCCAGCTCGGCAGCCTCGAAGCTGTGTCCCCGTCACCCCCTGGGACTGAAGCCTTGAGCCTGCGCCTGCATTTAGGAGAAGTGATGTCAGGCCACAAGCTGGCCAGACTCCAGCTAGGGTGGGTGTGGTGCGCACACTGGGGCCAGACCTCCATTTTCTGTATCCCGACTCCCCTCTGCTCGCAGCTCTGAGGCAGAGCCAGATCCCAGACACAGAAATCCCAGTGTGGGCCAGGTGAGGCAGCTCAGAGGTGTTGAAGCCGGAGAGGCAGCTCGGAGGGTGCACATTGGCCTGCATTGGTGCCCAGAACTGCCTGCAGTTCATTCCTGCGCTCTCTCGGCTCCTGAGAGTCAGAGGCTCTATCTGGCGGGTGTTCCTGTGTCTTTTGGGAACAGAAATGGTTGGGACCAAGACTAAGGTATCAGCCGATCTACAGCTTGGCTTCAGGGTGCCTGGCACTGGCTGGGTGGCAGCGAGGCTGTGGGGTGTTGAGGACGCCAGCAGGTCTAAGGCACTGGAGACTTTGGGCTACCTGACTTTGAGATGATCAGTTCCCAGCTCCATCCACTCCCCTTCCCAGAGCCTCCTTCCTGGGCTGGAGCCTTTGCATTGTGCCCTCGGTGCTTCCCCTGTTCTCTGACTTGCTCATTCTCCTCTCAAACCCTTTGCTTCTGGGGCCCGAGAGATAGCACAGCGGTGGGTCGTTTGCCTTGCATGTGGCTGAACCGGGAGGGGCCAGGTTCAATTCCTGGCATCCCATATGGTCCCCCAAGCCTGCCAGGAGTGATTTCTGAGCGCAGAGCCAGGATTAACCTCTGAGCGCTGCCAGGCGTGGCCCCAAAACCAATCAATCAATCAAGTTAAAAAAATAAAACAAACAAAAAGAAAACCCTTTGCTTCTGGTCTCAGCCTGTTTCCTGGTACCCGGCTGGATCTCTTAGGGCCAGAGCAACTGAGCTCAACCTCCTAGGGGAACGTTCGCCTCAAAATGTTACATCTGCAGGAGAACCAACCCCCAAACTGCCGCCTCTGTGCTATTTCTGCTCTGCCCCGCCACTTTCCCCTGCACCCTCTCCTCCTGCAGCCTTGGCATCACTTCTCAGGGACCCAATTCCAACCTCTTCCACGTAGAGGCAAAGGGAACACAAAGCAGAAAGTGGCAGCTGTGGCCTGGGGAATGCATTAGCAGCAGCAGCAGCGCCTGGCGGGAGCAGCTCCCGGGGAAAGCCGAGCTCAGGCTTAGGCTCAGGTGGAGGAAGATGAGCAGGGGAAAGAAGTCTTGCCAGCAAAAGGCTGGAGCCTCGCACTGTGAGGGACGGGAGCAGCTTCTGGCGGTGGCGACCCGGATACCTGGGTGGCCTTGGGAATGGAAGGCAGTCCAGCACCCTGACAGCCGGGAGATGGCTTGGTGGCAGGAGACAGTAGGTCAGAGGGGGTTAAATAAGGAAGAAGAATTGGGTGACAGTTAGAGGTCTTGTAGGGGGCAAATTTGAGGCTCCATCCAGAGTACAGAGACACAGCAGAGTGGTACAGTGGGGTGCATGGGAACAATGTCTGCTTGCAAGAGCTTGAGGGGCATGGGGATAGATTGGCACCAGAAGGAAGGGGCTTCCTGTGGGAAAAGGAGTGTGTGGCTCTGAGAGGGGTCTCTAGAAGGGACATAGAAGGGCCTGTGTCCAGACACTCCTGAGGCGATGAGACAGACACCCACTGTCTTACGCAATTCATAAAACTAAACAAATATCTGGATTCACAGCTGGGCCAAGCCACTAAGAGACCCTCCTGTCCTCTCCCAGTCCCGGCGAAGAAGTGGGGAGCAGAAGAGGGAGGTATGGGAGCAGCAGAGGTGCCCAGGGAATCCAGACAGATGCAGTAGGCATGAGTTCAGGAACCACCGGAGAGTCTGACAGGCAGAGAATTCCCGGTATCCGGATTCTAGCCAGATGCTGTGAGGTCATCCACACCACACCTGGCCCTCAGATCCTTCTCGAAAAAACCCAGGTCCCGCTTCTATCCCACTTAGAGTTGCTGGGGTGCTCTTAGAGGGGCAGGTGGAAAGAGATGCACCCTAGAGCTATGGTCAGAGACTGTGCCCCCAGTCCCAGGAAATGGACACAGGACTCCTGGCCAGCTGGGTAAGGGCAGCAGACTTGGTGGCCCTGTTCCCCCTCAGCACCCATTCCTGTGCTGGAACTTCAACGAGGCCTCCAGCTGCCATTTTTTTAGCGCTGCTTCTGCCTAGGCAGAGTAGGTAGGGTCCAGGTTATATGGGGCAGAAACCCACATAGGGCAGAGCGAAGGGAGAGGGATGTAGGAGGGACCCCGTGAGAATCCACAGCCCCCATCCAGGTGAATTTCATCGGGGCTACCCCAGCAGGGCTTGGGGGGCCAGGTGGGTCTCTCCTAATAATATGCAGGCTTGAGGTTCGGGGTTGAGACACTGCTGGCAGTGTCGGGGATGGGAGTCAGGGCCTGAAGCATGCCAGGCCTATGGGTGTTGCCGAAAGAACGCCCCCTCCAGGCGATGTGACTCTGCTGAGCATGCATCTGTTTATGGGATACTTACTGCTATAGCTCTACAGGAAAGGAATTTTGGGGGGTGCGATGCCCAAGCGGTGCTTAGAAATTATTCCTGACTCTGCTCTTAGGAATCACTCCTGGGGGGTCAGGGAACCATATGGGATGGCAGAATTGAACTCAAGAGGTCTGTGTGCAAGGCAAATACCCTCCCTGCTGTCTTATCTTTCTGGCCCTGTGTAGGGAGTCTTAGGGACATCACCCCCTTTTCCATAGGTCTCTCCCACACCCCTTTTCATTGTCCCAGGAAAGTACTTTCCAAACCCCAGAAGTTCCCTGAGCTGAAAGATCAAAGGGCCCCAGGAAGACACCCTCATCCTCCCCAATATTTTTTGTTTATTTGTTTTTGGGCCACATCTAGCTGCTCTCAGGAGTTACTCCTGGCTCTGTGCTTAGAAATCACTCCAAGCAGGCTTGTGGAACCATAGGGGATTCTAGGAATTGAACCAGCGTTGGCTGCGTGCAAGGCAAAAGCCCTACCTGCTGTGCTATCACTCTATCCTTCTGTAATTTTTAAAAAAAAATAACCATCCATGGGCCCGGAGAGATAGCACAGCGGTGTTTGCCTTGCAAGCAGCAGATCCAGGACCTAAGGTGGTTGGTTCGAATCCCGGTGTCCCATATGGTCCCCTGTGCCTGCCAGGAGCTATTTCTGAGCAGATAGCCAGGAGTAACCCCTGAGCACCGCCGGGTGTGGCCCAAAAACCAAAAACCAAAAAAAAAAAAAAAAAAAAAAAAAGAATGCGGAGAGATAGCATAGCGGCGTTTGCCTTGCAAGCAGCCGATCCAGGACCAAAGGTGGTTGGTTCAAATCCCGGTGTCCCATATGGTCCCCCGTGCCTGCCAGGAGCTATTTCTGAGCAGACAGCCAGGAGTAACCCCTGAGCACTGCCAGGTGTGGCCCAAAACAAACAAACAAACAAACAAACAAAAAAAACCATCCATCATAAAAAAGAATACCTATCATTTATAGGGTATATACGGGCCTTTACAATTTTTTATTTAAAACACCATAATTCACAATTCTGTTTATGACAGGGCTTCGTGCATACAGATTTCCAACCCCCACACCCCATAGCATCTCAGGGTACCCCTCTATTCACTCCTAAGCTTAGCTCTGTGAAAAGTTCTCAGGTTCTATTTCCTGTGGCCATTTGTGTTCCCTTACAACAAATATAAAAGTCTTTATATTCCATAGATGAGGGAATCATTCTGTGTCTGTTCTCTTCTTACTAACTTCACTCAGAAGGAGACTTTCCAGGTCCCTTCATCTTGCAGCAAATGACACGATTTCATTATTTTTTTTAGCTGTATAATATTCCACGGTGTGTTTGGACCACAGTTTCATTATCTAGTCATTTATGCTCAGGCATTAGGGTTATTTCCAATCCTTGGCTCTTGTGAGCAGTCTGCAGTGAGCAGAGGAGTGTAAATGTCTTTTCGGAATAGATTTTGGGGCACCCTGGGGTTGATGGCCTAAATGGATTTGCTGGATTCTATGGAAGCTCGGGTCTTGGTTTACTAAGATAGTGAGTCTTTCCCTGAAGCATTCAGGGCAGAGATGAGCAGGTAGCTGGACCCTCAGGCTCTGGTGGGGTCCCCAAGGCTATTAGGATTGGAGCAGTGATGAGGTCAGGACTTCAGACAATGGACAGACATAGGCCCCGGTGTCCTCACCACAGCCAGCCTCCCACACTGTGGGTACCACATGGCTCCAGTTTGGGGGCCAGTGATTAGTCTATGGGGAGTTCATTGAAGGCTGACCCTTTGACATCCCTATACTCCCACCCAGCCCCTCACTCCGCAGCTGACGAGTCAGGTCTGGAGCCTGCCAGCTCAGCAGAGCAGAGTCCAATGCCCTGTGTGTGGCACGCCTCACGGGGAAAGAAGGAAAGCTTTCCTTCCTTCAGACAAGGGCTAACCTGAACAGGCTGCAGGTCCTATATCCCATGCCTGGCCCACAAACATTGCAGAGCTCTTTCGCCGGAAGGTTGCTCCAGCCTCCATAGAGAGAGCCAGGATAGTTGGCAGTGTGTGTTCGACAAAGAGCATTTTTTTGGTGGTGGTGGTGGTGGGGTCACACCTGTCGGCTCTGTGCTCCTGGCAGGCTTGGGGGACTATATGAGATGCTGGGAATTAAACCAAAGTCTGCCCGGGGTTGGATAGTGCAAGGCAAACACCCTGCAGCTGTGCTATCACTGTGGCCCTGACAAAGAACATTTTAAACTGGGAGCAGCACTCTTAGGCCAGAGGTCCATTGCCATGGGTGAGGCCTGGCATTTACTCTTGTTACCTCAAGATTCTCCAGCCTCAAGGCATGAGCCAGGAGTGGCCCTTGAATGTTACTCAGTGTGGCCCGGGACCAACAGACACATAGATAAATCAACATCACAGAACACTAGTTGCTATCGACGAGACCACTTCTGCCTTTCCAGGAATGGTGGCTTGGATGGTGGTGGTGTCTACAGCTGCCTGTTGGCTACAGGCACTTTAAAGGGGGAACCCTGAGCCCTACGTCCCACCCTGGGTTTAGTCCCCCAACCCCAGGCCCTGTCACTCACCAGGGATTTGACTCACAGCCCTCCAACCCCAACCAGGGGCCTCATGCTGGTGTGGGGTGTGGGTATTGAGGGGTTCTGTATGCCTCTGCCTGGTGAATAAGGGGCACCTTCTGTTCAAGTCTGGTGCCAGGCAAGGTTCTGACATATAGAATGTTGTGCATGGCTGTTGATGCAGGAAAGGAAGGAGAGTCCGGCCCTCTTCCCACCCTGCTCCAAAGTAAGGACCCCCAGAGACGACCCTTGAAGTCCCAGACCCTGTGCCCACCCAGCTCCCTCTCCTGCACACAGGCCTGCTTACCCGCTGACCCTGCCCCCTCAGTGAGCTTCTTCCGAGGGGCGGGGAAGCTCCAGTGGAGCCAGCACCCCCTCCCTCCCAGCCTGTGCCCACATCTGTCTGTGGTTCTGTGGAACAAGGAGGCCGAGGCCGCCCGTAGCAGCCGGAGGGCCCTGGGGCTGTCTCATGCCCTGTGATCAGGCGCCAAGTGGTGGCACAAAGAGGTGGAGGGAGGGCGAGCCCTGCCACTTGGATGCCTGCTCGCAGGCCTCAGCAGTCTGGGTGGGTAGGGTGGCAGGTCCTCCCAGACCTTCTTCTCCGCTTTCACCCACCCCCTGTCCCTTGACCTATTCCCGTCGGAACACTCATTCCGGCCTGGTGTGGACAAGCCCAAGGGCCTGCAGCCCAGTGCTCTCACCGTAAAGTCAGTGCTCCTTACCGAAAGGCTAGCACTCCTCTCTGGCAGGAGGGCCTTCCAATAGCCCAGACAGATGGGACCCGTCCTCCAGGGAGCATCCTGAACGTGTCACTTCTGCTCCAGCATCGAGACTGGAGGGTTGTCTCACTGGAGGGATCACTAGCATCAGGTTGAAGTGTTTGATCCCTGACACGGGCCCCTGAGCACTATCAAATGTCCCCAAAACCAATAAGCAGCATGGATCAGCCACACCAGGCTGGCCTGTCCAGTGGACCAGGTTCTTCTCCAAGGGCACTGGCCAGTCAGGGCTGTGCTGCGGATGGTGCAGAGGGCTGGCGGGTAGGCTGGGTGCCCATGCTGGGCCGGGCACTGAAGTCAGGCGTTAGTGTGGAGAGCCCAGCAAATTCCTTCTTTCTCTTGCTGGGCCTCGGGTGAGAGATGGGGCTGCAGACTAGACCTTTACTCCAAAGCCCTCTTGTTTTGTTGTTGTTGCTGTTTTTGTTTTGTTTTGTTGTTGGGCCACACCCTGGGGTTGGGCCACACAGGGGTTCCTCCTGGCTCTGCTCTCAGAAGTCACTCTTGGCAGGCTCAGGGGACCCTATGGGATGCCGGGATTCAAACCATCGTCCATCCTGGATCGGCCGTGTGCAAGGCAAACACCCTTCGGCTGTACTACCTCTCCAGCTCCCAAGCCCTCTTGTAAAGGACAAAAGATAGCTCTGGGTCTCCTAAAGCCTGGCTGGAAATGAAGCCTCACTACACAGATGGCACCTCGAGGGGATGTGGGGTGTGTGGCAGGTGGGAGGGCGCTCCTGGCACTGGCTCCTGGCACGAAAGAAGCACATCTGGACGGGCACATTGCGCCCCTTCGTGTCTATCCTGGTTTTTCTCCTTCACCGGGCACCACCTTGGGCCTCCTTGAGTTCAGCTGCGATTGTGCTCACGTGTGGATGAGGAAATTAAGGCCTGGTGGGGTTCAGTCCACGCCTCATCCCTGGTTCATGGGAGACGGGCCAGGAAGTCGAAGGCCTGGCACTGCCACGAGCTGATCTGCCCAACGGCTGGGTGCTGCTCTGGAGTCTGGGAGCCATCTGTGCTGGCTCCAAACGGGACTCACGCAGCCCTCCATGGGTGGAGAAAGAAAGTCTAAGAGGCCTGTGCTAACAATATTTAAATGAAGGATTATTTTTGAGGGGAGGCCATACCACCTGGCAGTTCTCTGAAGCTATTCCTGGCTTGGTACTCAGAGCCTCTTCCAGTGGTGCTCCAGACACCATGTGGTTCAGAGGACTGGATTGGGGTTTCCCCCTCAAAGCCATGCCCAGCCCATTGAGCTCTCTCTCTGTGGGCTTGTTGAGGGCTGGCATCCTGGGGCCAGATGGTTTCTGGGAAGTCTTACTTAGAAGTGATCCATTACCATTATCACGTACCCGTGGAGTGTGGCTGGAAGGGGCCCCCAAAGGAGTTGGTCCAGGACAGGGCAGGGCCCCCGAGGTCGCCTCTGTCCCGGCACAGAACTTTTAGAAAAGACCTCAGACAGAGCCTGAGCTGGAACCAAGTGGTCAAAGGCACCTGGAGCTAAGTGAAGGCAGCGGGTGAAGAAGGAGGAGGCTGTGCTCACAGACACAGCTGCTGACGCTGGGAGAGGCAACCCAGACCCTGGATTTATACCCTGGAGAGTTTGGGAGAGTGAGGTGGAGGGAGAGCAGGAGCAGGCAGGAATTGTCAGACACACAGGGGACCTGCCCCCAGAAATGTTTCCAAGAAGGGCCGAAATGATAGAACTGTGGTAGAGCTTTTGCCTTGTATGTGGCCGACCAGGGATGGACCTGGGTTCAATCCCCTGCATCGCATATGGTCCCCCGAGCCTGCCAGGAGTGATTTCTTTTCTTTTTCTTTTTTTTTTTTTGGGGGGGGGGTCACATCCAGCAGCGCTCAGGGGCTACTCCTGCTCTACACTCAGAAATTGCCCCTGGCAGGCTGGGGATACCAGGATTCAAACCACCTTGCATGCAAGGCAAACGCCCTACTATCTCTCTGCCCCCCAGGAGCGATTTCTGAACTAAGAGCCAGGAGTAATCCCTGAATGCAGCTGAGTGTGGCCCCAAAACCAAAAAGATAATAAAAGAAAGGTTTCCAAGAAAGATTTGGGCCAGCGGTGACTTTCCTCCCCTCTGTGTGTGTGTGTGTGTGTGTGTGTGTGTGTGTGTGTGTGTGTGTGTGTGGTAGTGGTGGTGTTTGGGGCTAGAGCACCACTTCCCTGGCTCGGTTTTTGCACCTTTTGCCTCTTAGTCAGTAGCTGGTCACTAGCTGGTCCAGGGTGGAAAATCCTAGTCTGACCCTGACAGGAGCAGGACCATGTTGAGTTGGGAATTGATGGCACAGGTGGACAGATGCACGGGACCTGGGGCCTCTGGATGTGACGTCAGCTCGTGCCTGTGCTCTCATGGGTTGACACCGATGTTGGAAGTGGGGTGTGGGATTCTTGGAGAGAGAAGGTATGAGAATGAGGCTCAGCAGGCTTGGCTGGGCCCTGAGGTGATGGGCATGGGGCCCCAGCTAGAGCTCCGCGCTGTGTGCTCGCCCTGGCTCGGGTGCAGAAAGGGAAGGGAGAAGTTGAGCGTGTGCCTGTGACAGTTGGTGGGAGAAGCACAGTGAAGGTCGAGCCCAGCTTGAGAGCTTGGCAAGGAGGGGCGCAAACCCCACCAGCCAGTGCTGGGAGCACCAGGCAAGATGGGAGTGGTGAGGGTGGTGACTGGTGCCAGGGTTCCAGTCTAGCCTCTGGGTGCTGGGTGGTGCTTTTAGTGCTTTATGGGAATAATCCTCGGGCCGAAGAAAGCTCCCAGGTCAGTGGGTCCTGACCGGCGGCCCAGGTCAATAGCCTGGTCAATCCTGCCTGATCCCCCAAGGAGCCCCTGAGCACAGGAGTAATTCCTCACAAGAGCCAGGAGCAATCCCTTCACACTTCTGCTTGTGACGCATACCCAAAAAATGCATGGAAAAGAACAATCCCTACCGGGCCAACACAGCATACCCAGGATTGGGAGCCGGGTTTGCCTTCTCTGTCCTGAACCCCTCGTGGATCTGTTTGTCCTGAGTCTCCCCCTGGAGCCTAGACCCTCACTTCCTCCCTGAATTTCTGCACAGGTCTATCTGCCTCCCCTCCAGATACCTCCCAACCAAACTCATCTTCTCCCCCATAAGCTCACAAGCTCTGCTCCTGTCTCCTTGGTGTGCCTGGGCAGGATTTGGTTATCCCCTCTGCCAAACTCCTCCTTTGTCCTGTCTGTTCTTCCTCTGGGTTCCCTTTGAATGTGTCTCTCCAGCATGGGCCAGGCTGTCACCCAGACCCCCACATGTCCCTCCATGGATGGAAAACTGTGCGGTGGCTTTTGGGAGGGACCCTCAGCCTCCAGCCATTCTCCACGGGCAGCTGCAGTGCCCAGACCAGCCAGATGTCAGGGGCGCCTGTGTCTTCTACAGCCTTCATAGCCCCGTTCCTGGTCATCACATCTGTGGCCCCCCCCCCCCCAGACACGCCCCAGCAGGTGTTTCACACAAGGCTCCGATCCCTGCCGATGGGCACTGCCTCACCTGGCCTTGGCTCTGTGCTTCTTGGATGGACCTCAGCCAAGCACAGCTGAGGGGAGTGTGCAGAACCCCATCTCCTTTCCCAGGACCCACTAGCCCAGGCCAGAGGTATCTAAGTGGTTTTCTGGGTTCAAGGCGAAGGCTGAGAGAAACAGTTCACATGGCAGGAGCTGAGCCATGATGCTACAAGAAGGTACAGCTGGACCCACCGCTGCTCTGAACCCCCTGTCCCATGGAGGTGAAAGAGTGTCTCTGAGACACACTCCCCTGTGGGTGGGGGCAGCTCCCTGCAGCTCAGTAATACCCTCCCCCACCCCAGTGGAGAGGAGAGACCAGATCCCCAGAGAAGGTTTAGGGACCACATAGCGCTGCTCACACCACCTCGCTCGGTCCTCCACTGCCTGTGGCCTGGGCCTTGCCTTCCCCAAACCTCTGCATGACCAACTTGGTTTTGTCTCTGCTGGGTCCCAGTTCAAACACCCCTCCCCCTCCTGCAACCCCAGAAAGCTCCATCCTGGCCCCTTACCCAGGTAACCTGTCCCCTTTTTGGTCTGTTCCTGTGTGTTTCCTCCCTGGAGGACTCCTAGAGGGAAGGCCCTAATGCCATCCATTTACTGCTCAGACATGCTCATCCTGTCCTTCAGCAGACTCCCGTGTGTCAGATACAGGCACCAAGAGGTCCCCTTAAAGTTTCTGTGGCAGGGGTGGTGGCTAGGGACAAGGCCGTAGACCCGGGTAGGCTCCTTGTGGATGGCGGCACCGTTGACCTGGACTCAGGCTGTGTGTCCCCACCCTTGACTCTGGGAGTTGCTGTCTTGCCCAGTCCACTCATGCCCTCTGTATCACTTGTAGCCTGTTCCCAACGCTCATCACCTAGTGTTCCTAGGCCAACATTCTGTCCCCAAGGATGGACCCAGGGGACACAGTCTCTTTCCCTTCCCTCCTGTCTTTGACCTCCAGTCTTCTCTTCAGAGCACCCCACACCCCAGTTCCATCTCTGTGTCTCTCCCAGCACACGTGCTTCCTTCAGTGTCAAGCAGGCTAGACTTGTCTTTGCATGGGACACCTGGGTTTCTTTCCCCTGGTCTTAGCCACGATGTCAGGCTGTCTGACCTTGGGCCAGCCCCTCTGCCGCTCTGAGTCTCTTTCCACAGCAGAGTGTGAGGCCTCCTAACCCTACCTTAGAGTTTAGAAAATAAAAATATGGGGCCGAAGCAGTGGCGCAAGCGGTGGGGCGTTTGCCTTGCACGCGCTGACTGACCAGGAGTCCCATATGGTCCCTCAAGCCAGGGCCGATTTCTAAGTGCATAGCCAGGAGTAACCCCTGAGCATCACCGGTGTGGCCCAAACCTTCCCCTCCCCCCAAAAAAGAAAATGAGTCTTTGTTTCCACAAGCAGGGCGTGAGACCTACTAACCCTACCTTAGAGTTTGGAAAATAAAAAGAAAACAAACCTGCCATTGCAGGGTAGGGTTCAGCGGGTTTGTAACTGGGTGGGATTCCTCATGAAGCCTTCCCCTCTGCACCCGAAACCTGTGACCCCTCTGCTGCCCACATTTCCGGCCCGGCTCCTTCTGAGACACAGTTGGCCATAGTGAGGAGGCAGGTGATGAGAGAAGTGGAGGTCAAGGATGGGGGACCCTGGACTGGACCGGCCCCTTTCTGCTTCAGGGTAGGCTTACGAGGCCTGAGAATTTCTAAGGTCTGGGCCTGTTTTCCCAGAGAGATTAGAATTGCAGCTTTGCAGGGGAAACAATCAATCACTTTGAAATCTGGGCAGCACATTTTGTGAAGGAAGGACACTGAGGGGAGCCAATAGAACCTTCTAGAGGGCAAGCTTGGCCCTAGCCACTGGCTTCTAAGCAGAAGTTGTAGGGAGTGTGGGTGCAGCCCTGCATTCGCTTTGGGAGGTCCGTTCCCTCTTTGGGGCCCAGCTCAGAAGCTCCCTGGTCATCAACTGGAAGGCCAGCCACGCTAACCATGTACCTGCTGGGTGTTGAAATACATATTCATTATTGAGTCCTGGATGCAGGTGGATGACGGTGAGATGGAGGGAAGGGGCCTTTCTCTGCCGGCCCAGAATCACACGCCTGCCATACCCTCCAGCCGGCAGGTCTGAGGGTTCAGGATAGCCATGAGGAAATGATCCACAGACAGTCAGGAGGCATGAAGCTTTATTGATAATACATCCTAGCCACGTGCGCTAACCTTTTAAGCAGGCTCTCAGCTGCCCTGACATCTCAACCTGTTTCTGCCATATCTCCTCCTGCTTCTCTCTGAAGCCAGGAATTGTGTCTTTCCTTTCCGTGTCACCTTCGGATCCTCTGAGTGGCCCAGGGAGGGGCTGTCACCAGCTCGGGTTCAGGAAATGCCTACAGGGGTGAAGAGACAGAGTGCTTGCCTTGGGTTTGATCCCTGGCACTTTGTGGTTCTCTGGGAAACCCCAGGAGTTAATTCCATACTCAGAGTCACCCCTGAGCATCACCAGGGGGTAGTTCCTGAGTGCAGAGCCAGGAGTAACACTTGAGCATCACTTAACAGGAATTCCTGAGTGTAGAACACGGAGTAAGCCTTGAACACCGCCAGGATTCATTCCTGAGCACAGAGCCAGGAGTAAACCCTGAGCATCACTTGGAAGTAATTTCTGAGTGTAGAACCAGGTTCCTGTGTGTAAAACCATGAGTAAGCCCTGAGCATCACCAGGATTAATTCTTGAGTGCAGAGCATGGAGTGCTGAGCATTACTTAGGAATAATTCCTAAATGTAGAACAAGGTTCCTGCATGTAGAACCAGGTGTAAACCCTGGACATCACCAGAATTAATTCCTGAGCACAGAGCCCAGAGCCCAGAATAATTTCTGAGCACAGAGCCAGGAGTAAGCCCTGAGTAATTTTTTTTAACTTTATTTATTTATTTATTTATTTATTTATTTATTTATTTATTTATTTATTTATTTATTGGGTTTTGGGCTATACCCAGCGGCACTCAGGGATCACTCCTGGCTCTGCATTCAGAAATCGCACCTGAAAAAAAATAAATAAATAAAAAAGAAATCGCCCCTGGCAGGCTGAGGGACCATATGGGATGCCGGGAATTGAACAGGGTCCCTCCCCTGTCAGCCGCATGCAAGGCAAATGTCCCAGCGCTGTGCTATTTCTCTGGCCCCAGAAGTAATTCTTTTTTTGGGGGGGCCACACCCGGTGGTGCTCAGGGGTTACTCCTGGCTGTCTGCTCAGAAATAGCTCCTGGCAGGCACGGGGGACCATATGGAACACTGGGATTCGAACCAACCACCTTAGGTCCTGGATCGGCTGCTTGCAAGGCAAATGCCGCTGTGCTATCTCTCTGGGCCCTCTTTTCAACATTTTATGTGTGTTTTCTTTGACGGCTATAACTCTTGCTGAATATTTTCCTTTTTTTTTTTTTTTTTTTTTTTTTGGTTTTTGGGCCACACCTGGTGTTGCTCAGGGGTTACTCCTGGCTGTCTGTCTGCTCAGAAATAGCTCCTGGCAGGCACGGGGGACCCTATGGGACACCGGGATTCGAATCAACCACCTTTGGTCCTGAATTGGCTGCTTGCAAGGCAAACACCGCTGTGCTATCTCTCCGGGCCCCCCAGAAGTAATTCTTAAGTACAGAGCCATGAGTACCCCCTGAGCACTGCCAGGAGTGATTTCTGAGCACAAAGACAGGAGTAAGCTCTGAGCATTGCTGGGTATGGCCCCCCAACCCAAAACCCAGCCTCTCCCTCTCCCCAAAATAAAGAAATGCCAGTGAACCCAGGCACAGGCATTTCTGCTTCCCTCCACCATGTCCATGTGTTCTTGAGACTCGGTCACTGGACTGAAGCAGCCCCCTCTCCCAACCCTCTGTGCTCTAGACATGAACTTCTGGTCACTGCCACAGAAATAGCAGCCCCGAGGCAGGGAGGAGTCTCTGTCCACCAGTTCCCCTGCTGTGAGTGGGGCCTCCAGAATGGTTTTACCAACTGGGTTTTTTTTGGGGGGGGGCAACATCTGGTGATGCTTAGGGGTTACTCCAGGCTGTGCACTTAGAAATCATTCCTGGCTCAAGGGACCATCTGGGACGCCGGGGATCGAACCACAGTCTGTCCTGGATCAGCCATGTGCAAGGCAAACACCCTAAGGAAGAGCTTGGTGGGGAACTGAGGGCCTGCCTAGCCCACTTCCTGCCCTTCTCCCCTCCGTCTCCTGCCCGTCCCTGGCTCCTAGAGGACCCCGGAGGATCTGCAGTGATCCTCCGAGGCAGGATCCCAGGCCTAACACAGGAAGCAGTTCATTGAGAGCTGGGAAAAGTCAGTTACTGTGCCCAGGAGTGAAGGGTGTGTGCAGGTGGAGATGGGGTGGCAGGGCCGTGTGTGGGGTTCATTTCCCCGGGACCAGGACTGCTCCACACCTGCTCCCCATCCCCTAGCACCACAGCTACCCTGTGACTCACAGACTACTGTGACCTCCTTTGCTCAACTGTGCCCCATGACTCCTGTCCTCTGTCTCCTTGTGCAGAAATGGAAGCTCCACTCACGGAAGCGCCGGGAGGCCCCGAAGCCATCGTTGGTGTCATGTCAGTGCCCGCCAGGTAAGGAGCCCGGGAGGGGCCGCATACCCAGGTACCCCATTGAGCTGGTCCGTCTGCTCGGTTAGAAAGTCGGGAACGAGGTCTGTGACGGGAACTTCAGTCTGCTCATTCATTAGCCTGCCCACCTGTCCCCCTCATCCATCAAGTGGCTCTAACACTGTACCCCACACTTGGAGCTCCGCTGAGATGGTGAGTGTGGCCCAAATTATGCCAAGTCGGGACTGGAGTGATAGCACAACGAGAAGACAGCCTGCTCGGGTTCGACCCCTGACATCCCATATGGTCCCCCTGAGCACCATCAGAAGTGATTCCTGAGCACAGAGCCAGGAGTAACCCCTGAGGGCGACCAGGTGCAACCCCAAAACAAAAAAAATGATGCTGAGTGGAAGAGAAGGGAAGGGGTTTCTTGAGGATGGGGCCTGGCTGGCTTTTCCACTGCGGTGCCTTCAGCAAAAGTTTCTGTCCTGAATGAGCAAATGACCCTCAAGACTGGGAAGGGAGGGTGTCCTGTAGAGGCCTATTGGGGCCCCAGTCCTCTCATACACCCTCGAATCCCTCAGAGCCAAAGGGGGAAGAAATGCAACGTGTTCTCATGAGCCAGGCTGTTGTGTTTCACTGCCTGATCGCTGCAGACTTTCGCCAGATTTTCCAGCCCAAAGTGGGCGGTGGCTGTGACGTGCCTTTCTTTCAAAGTCAGGCCTGTGCTTAGGAAAACGGGGCGTGAGGAGGATGTGGTGGGACAGAAACTCTGGGTTCAGCTCACGACTCAGGATGCTCTTCCTGCTCCTTTCTTCTGTGCGTAGCCCCAGACTGAGTGTCTGGCCCGACAGGCCTCAGCGGCTTTGCCCATGGCCAGTCCTCACGGGGACTTGCCCACTGCCTGTGGTTATTAATGATGACATGAAAGCGCGTTCTGTGAGCACAACCATTTTGTTACGTGCATCTGAGGCACTCGACGTGGCCCCCTGGTTTCTTGGGCAGGAGGCGTCTGCAGGATTCTCGCTGGGCACAGCGACCCAGGGACCCTCAGAGCTTTCCCGCAGGGCTCTGGGAAGGCCAGGGAGGAGAGGTCGACAGATGGGGAGCACCTGGTGGGGAGAAACCTGCTCTGCAGAAGGAGGAGGCTGAGGAGGGAGTAGCCACAGACGCCCCCAAGCAGAGCCGGACAGGACTCAGCTGGCCCCAATTAGAAAGGGGTCGTGGGGTTAATGAAAAGGGTGTCTGAGAGCCCTGAGAAGCCTCCTCCCTTGGGCGTAGAGGGGACAGAGTCTGAATGAGCTTTTGGGAAAATGCCAGGATTAGTGATCGGGCGTGGGGGGTGGGGGGGGGTGGTGGGCATGGACCTGGCCCCAGAGTTTCCCAGAGTCACATCTGTTGGCCCCGTGCAGGGGAGCTGGGTCCGTCTCGCTCAAGCACGACAGGCTGGTGGGGGTGGAAAGAGAGAGGTTCGGTCCATCTCTACCAAGAGTAGCTGTAGGCCCATTGTTGGTCGGTTCTTGGCTCTGCCTCAGGCATCTTGTCTGGAAAATGGGGAGAGCACCCACCCAGTGGGGTAACATGGAGGTGTGGGAACAAATTGTGCAAAGCCCTGAGCACCGTTTCTGATGATCGTGATTGGGGGGTCCAGAGAGAAGAGCTCCAAAGACTGTGTGTGGAGTTCAGGTTTTGCATGTGAGAACGAACCCGGGGTTCGATCTCTGGAACTACGTGGTCTGCTGAGCACTGCCAGGTATAATCTTTAAGCAAAACAAAATGATTGTTGATTTTAAAATTTGCTTTGATTCACAATAGTACAGGAGGGAGGGCACTTGCCTTGTATGTGTCTGGTCTGGGTTCGATCCCCGGCATTGCATATGGTTCTTTGGGCCCACCAGGAGTGATTCCTGAGCATAGAGCAAGGAGTAACCCCTGGGCACCACCAGGTATGGCCCCAAATCAAAACCAAAGGAAATAAATGTATCGGGGTCTGGAGTGATAGCACAACGGTGGGGCCTTTGCCTAGCATGCGGCCGACCCAGGATGAACCCCAGTTCGATCCCCCAAAAGGAAAAGAAAAAGAAGCCCAGAGCCAGAGTGATAGTATAGCGCATGCCCTGCCTGGGTTCCATTCCTGGCACCCCATATGGTCCCCAGACTCCCACCAAAAGTGATCTCTGAGTGTTGCAATTCAGCCCCTGAAGAGGTTGGCTGATGGAGGGATGGAAGATGAGGCCTTCCTCTTCCAGCTCGGAGCACGCGTCTGCCACCCTGTCTAGCCGACGGTTCTGAGGTGAAACGGCGGGTAAACAGCTCGCAGACAGTCAGGCTCGTGGAAATATTCGCTTTATTCGGAGGACAAAACTGAAGTCCAAAGACTCAGCTTCCATTCCAGCCAAAAAGCCTCGGCCTTCCACAGACCCTTGTTTTTATCCCCCAGAGTCAGGTCCCACCCAATGGTGGGATCAGATACCAACCAATGGTGGAAGCAGAATCAGGTCCTACCCTAGGGTGGGGGCAGAATGCCAGGTCACACCCTAGGGTAGGGCACAATCACCAATCAGTTTAGGGTGAGTAACATAGCAATCCCCCAAAATATTTACATACACAACACCTGAGCACAGAGTCAGAACTAAGCCCTGAGCACTGTTGGTATTGCCCAAAAACCAAAAGCGAAAGAAAATCACACCTTTCCCATTCCCTTCCGTCCATTTCCTGATGCTATTGTTGAGATAACTGGGTCTCCCATGCAGTGGTTGGGTGCAGTGCATGCTCGCACGCACACTCACGGACACTCACAGGCATGCCTGTGTCTGTGGTGCTCCCATACTCACCCGTGGTGCTCCTGGCTGTCACGCACGTTCTGTTAGTGTGATGCTCCCACACATGCTCGAGGGGTCCCCTCCTCTCTGAAGTGCTCACACATCTTTAGTTGTGGACTCGTTGCGGTGGGTGAGTTTTAGCACTTGCTCTCACCTGCCTGAGACCTGGAGCACTGACAGCGGAGCTGTCCGGGGGCTCATACAGCAGCTCCAGGAGTCAACCCTGGGGCCTTGTGGTTGCACTTTTGCCCCTGAGCCACCTCCTGGAGGGACCCACACCCTTTCACAGTGCTGTTCAGCCAGAGTTGCCTTGGTGGGGGCATGGCCTGGGTGTGGCACGGGGGCCCAAACAGCAAAACCAAGGTCACCTCGGGGGTGCAGAGAAGAGCCAGTCCTTACAAGGCAGTTGCTTCTGCCCCACGCCCTCCAGAGACTGTCCTCAGGAGACTGTAGGAAGGGGCCCAGAAGGAAGCAGATCAGAATGGGGTCCCTCAAGGTCTCAGGCGATTAGATGGTGGAGGAAAGTGCTGGCCCTTCGGATCCTGGTGTCTGGCCCTCTGCCCCCTCAGATTTCCCTCTCCTTTGCCTGTGGCTGGTTGTTCTAAGTAGCAGCAGTGACTGAGACCAGACCCACCTCCCCTCCTCATTGGCACCTGCCCGTGGGTGCTGGCATAACCCAGAACACCTCACAACCCCAACACCACCCCGGGAGAGCCCTGGACTCTGATGACCCAACTCATTCGCCAACCTGGAGAGTCGTGTGCGAGATGGCCCTTGTGTCCTGCACCTTCTTTTTGCCTCGAGTCGGGATTAGGTGAGAGGTCGCTGGCTCTCCCGACACTCCAGCAACCCTCTGGGTAGAAAGGAGACAGGAAGTCAACGACTGTTGGTCTTTGTCTCATAGCAGGCCCAGCACTGTGTCTGGGGTGTGTGGGCACAGCCTGTGTCTGGGCACCAGTGGCTGGGCAGTCAGTGGCCCTGAGGGAATAGCTGACCGGCTCCCTCTGAGTTCAGCTGGTTTCTCACTCTTGCCATGAGTCTTGTTCGTTGTGAGTGTGTGACACGCACCACACACTCACTCACTCACTCACTCACTCACTCACTCACTCACTCACTCACTCACTCTTCCCACGTGGCCTCTGGCAGGAGCCCTCCTGCCTTGCACCCGGGCCTGCCCCCCTACCCCCGTGTGCAGCTGGCTGGGCAGAGGCTGGAGTCCTGTGGTGGGCGTGTTCCCCCTCGTGGCTTCTGTGGGCCCCTGGGCTCTCCAGCCATCTTAGGCCACATCACCCTGGGTAGAGAATCTGCCTCCGTCTCTTCCTCATCTGACCTCGCCAGCATCCTCCCAGGAGGCACCCTGCCCCGAAATAGCCGCTCCTGGCTGCACTCTGGCCATTTCCTGCTTCAGGGCCGCTGGCTCTGCTGAGCGGCCAAAGGCCAGGCCTGGTTGGGAGGGTCGCGCTGGTCAGAAGTTCAGGGACGAGGTGTGGGCTGTTCGCACAGCATCGGGCCCTGGAGGACAGGAGCAAGGCCTTGGGAACTCTTGTCGACTGTGAGACTTCCCGGGCCACTTGAGAACACAAAGAGAGAGAAACCCTCCCATTCTCCATCCCTGTTTTTAGTCACAAAGGAGGAGCCGGACAATTCAGGCCCAGTCTTGGCAGGAAGCGGCAATTTAGACCCAGGCACTGAGGCAGGGAGGGCCCCAGCAGGGCGGCCCTCTGAGGCCTGGACCGTAGCGGGAGGTGGCCTGGGGTCCTTGGCGAGGGGGTTAGGAGGATTTGGTTTTAGGACAAGCCCCTCAGAGAGTGGTCAGGCATGGAGGCCAGCGTCATTTGATACTGAGCCTAGTTTCTTAAACTGAAGGGGGAAACAGACTTAGACCTCAGTAATGGCAAACGGATTCTACACAATGACCAAAATTATCCCGAATCGGCCGTGTAGAGAATTCCAGAAGTTTCTGGCAGCAAGTACCCATGCGACATTTCTCAGGGGCAAGAGTGGAAAACAATGAGGAATCCTGAGTTGGAGAGGCCCTGACTGTCCGCTGGTTCAGGGGTAGCTAAGTCCCCTGCCCCCAAGTATGGGGTTCCAGAAGTGCTGGAAGAGGTGGCCCTGGATAGTGGAGTGTTGGAACTGAAGCTGAGTCTTTGGACTTCAGTTTTGTCCATCCGAATAAAGCGAATATTTCCACGAGCCTGACTGTCTGCGAGCTGTTTACCCGCCGTTTCACCTCAGAACCGTGGGCTAGACAGGGTGGCAGACGCGTGCTCCGAGCTGGAAGAAAAGGGCCTCATTCTCCATCCCTCCATCAGTCAACCTCTTCAGGGGCTGTCCTGCTACAGTGGAGGGTTGATTAGTCATGGCTGTCCAGGAAAGGGGAGGTGATGCTGAGTCCGTTCCCAGACTACATCGGGTCTGGCAGACGTGGCCATCACTTCGTGATGTCTGGCAAGGCTGCAGGTAAGCTAAGAGGCCATGTTGGCTTGGTTATCTGACAGGAGATGATGTGGCACAATGGAAGGTGGCAGGACAGAGAAGTGGCTGCCGATTTCATTTGTGTTTTACTGTGATGACTAGCAATGATGTGGGTGGCAGTTTGGTGAAGAGGAAGAAGTCTGGCCTGAAAGGAAAGTGATTCCTCAAGCAAGACTCACTTTTCCCTGTTCTGTTCCATTATATCGGGTTGGCACTGCTGCTCACACTGCATTATTTTCATAGGTGATGAGGGTCAAAGCTTTTTCTGTGTTTGCTCAGGCACCAGGTTTTGCCCGCAATGACCTCGCTGGCATTCACATAGGCAGGTCCTGCGGCCCATCCTCTCTATCACCTCTCACCTCCCTGGGGCTTCAGGAGGAGGGGCCCCGCCTTGTGGTTCTCATTTTAGATTCTGTTAATTCTCTAAGAGGGGAATTCAGGACAAAGAACCCCTTGGTACATGAATGAATCAAAGGACTGAAGAACTCACAGTCATCTGGGAAAAGACATGAAGGGAAGAAATACCCTGCCAGACTGGGGAGGTAGGACAGGGGTAGCCTGGGTTCAATTTCTAGCATCATGTTTGCTTTCCTGGAGTCTGGCAGGAATGATCTCTGAGTACAGAGCTAAGAGAAAGCCTTGAGCACATCCTGGTATAGCCTGAAGCCCCAGAGCAGGGAGGGAGGAAGGAGGGAGGGAGGGAGAGAGGGAGGGAGGGAGGTAGATGGAAAGGGAGGATGGAGCCTAGAGCAGAAGGGACTCCATTTTGTTGACTTAAGGCAACCAAGGCTAAGTTTTCATTCGCAGAAATCTTACAGCTCTGTCACAATTCTTTCACAGCTCTCTCAGGCTTGCAAGGCCTTTAGAAACCATAAATACCACCTGGGCATAGCAGATAGCTTGTTAGAGCTAAGATAGCAGGAACTGTGGAAAGTCCCCTAGACATTAACCAATCAGCTAAAGGATAACAGGATAGTGTAGCTGGTTTCGCAAAACCCTATAGAAACTTGCCTATAGTCCACGGGGTGGGGGCTTCCGCAGGAGGTGGCGCTTATCGGTCAGTTTGTAGCTTGTTGGTAGATGGAATAAAGCTTTGCTTTGATTTATTTCTGTTGCGTCGTCTGGTCCTTCGATGGTGGACCAGGAAGGGAGGGAGGGGGGGAGGGAGGGAGGGAGGGAGGGAGGGAGGGAGGGAGGGAGGGAGGGAGGGAGGAGGAAGGAGGAGGAAGGAGGAAGGAAGGAAGGAAGGAAGGAAGGAAGGAAGGAAGGAAGGAAGGAAGGAAGGAAGGAAGGAAGGAAGGAAGGAAGGAAGGAAGGAAGGAAGGACTTCCAAGGCTGCCCATTTCCTTCCCTATTACCTATTTCCCTATTACCTCTGCCATACTGTCCTAGACCTCGGCCCGTCTGACGCCCAGACACCTAGACCCAAAGCGTGAGGGGCTGCCTGCTGCCTCCTCTCCCTTGCACACTGGGCTGCCTCCCTCTCCTTCACTGAAACCCAGCTGGGTCCCCTCACACCCTGTCTTGCCCCACACAAGGCCCCTCTCCTTCCCCCATCTTCTCTCTCCCCTCCCCTCCCACTAATCTGTCCCACACAGTGCTTCAGGCCTTTTCTGACAATAGGCCCGGAAGGACCCCTGCCATGTCCCCATTTTTCCTGTGCAAACAGTTCCCACTGTTCTGCTGTCTTGTTGCATTTCTGCTGATGAACTCTGAGCCTCTCCTGACTCCTCCCTCTCGCTCTCTGCCACAGCCTGTCCCTCCATTTTGCTACTTGATTACTGTCAGCCTCATGCCCGCTGTGGGCTCACTGCGCAATCTGGACCAAACCACTTTTTTGCCCTCAGATGAGAAGTGGAAACAGACCCATGTGCATCCACCTGGACGGCAGCTTTTACCCCGGTCGCCATCACGAGTCATTTTATGTGGGTACTACAAAGCTTGACAACAAATTTTAGTCTGAGATTTGGACCCAGGAATGGTGCTTTGTGGGTGTCTGACTTGAGAAAACTTTCTAGACTTATAACCAGCACTCCCTAGGGTACCAGGCTGAGCTCCACACCCAGCATCTCGCCCTTTTGTCCCTCTTCTTGTTCTTTTTTTTTTTTTTTTGGCCACACCCATTTGACGCTCAGGGGTTACTCCTGGCTAAGTGCTCAGAAATTGCCCCTGGCTTGGGGGGACCATATGGGGGGGGGATCGAACTGTAGTCCTTCCTTGGCTAGCGCTTGCAAGGCAGACACCTTACCTCTAGCGCCACCTCACTGGCCCCCATTTTGTCCCTCTTCATCTTTCGCCCCCAGTTATCTCCAGGCCCCCTTGCTTCTACCTGTGCTCTCTCATCGAGCTTGCTGTGGTGGCCTCTAAGTGGCCTGGCATGTCACCTTCTTCACCCAGAAGGTGGCTCTTTAAAATGAATGCTTTACACAGTAGAAACATGTCAGGGCTTTTCAGCAAACTTAGGATAAACCTGAATCTTTGGTTTGGGGGCCACGCGCTGTGTTGCTCAAGGGTTGCTCCTCACTCTGCACTCAGGGATCAGTCTTAACAGGGCTAGGGGAACCATATGGGAGGCCAGGGAGCGAACCCCGGTTGACTGCATGCCGTGCTCTACCTGCTGTACTATCACTCAGGTTTCACAGACCCAAATCTTTTTTTCTCCTCTTTGTCTTTCTGTCTGTTTGTTTTTGTTGTTGTTGTTTCTTACCTCACCCAGCAGTACTCCGGGGAATAGGCCAATGTAGTGCTCAGGTATTTCTCAGAGAGGTGCTGGGGCAAACCATGGGGTGTTGGGGATCCAACTCAGGATTCCAGCATGCAGGGCAGCCTTTCCAGATCTTTTTTTTTTTTTTTTTTTTTTTTTGGTGTTTGGACCACACCCGGCGGTGCTCAGGGGTTCCTCCTGGCTGTCTGCTCAGAAATAGCTCCTGGCAGGCACGGGGGGGACCCTATGGGACACCGGGATTCGAACCAACCACCTTTGGTCCTGGATTGGCTGCTTGCAAGGTAAACGCCACTGTGCTATCTCTCCGGGCCCGCCTTTCAAGATCTTACTGGCTTTAGACCCCTGAATCTTGGATGTGATTCATTTCCCCTGCCCACAGCTCCACACTGCCTTACTCCCCTCTCCCAGAGGCCCCTGAAGGTCACCAGGGCTACTGGCCTGCCTGTGTGGATGTGGGGGCATTGAGCAGGAAGCTGGGGAGAGGGGGGGATGCAGGGCTTTAGAAAGCAGAGCAGTCGAGTAATCTAGGCCCTGGGGCTTCACACCCTGTTGTTGGCAGTGGGGGGGGGGTGTTTGCTGTCCCTGGTACAGGCCTGTGCAAGCCCCCAGCCCTTGTGGAGGAGGGGAGGAGCCAATTCGAGAAGTTCCCAGCAAGGGGCCGGAGAGATAGCATAGAGGTAAGGCGTTTGCCTTGCATACAGAAAGATGGTGGTTTGAGTCCTGCCATCCCATATGGTCCCCCAAGCCTGCTGGGGGCAATTTCTGAGCGTGGAGCCAGGAGTTACCCCTGAGCACTGCCGGGTGTGACCCAAAAATCAAAAAAAGGAAAAAAAAAAAGAGAGAAGTTCCCAGTAAGTGCCCTCACCCCCCAAAATCCCTGTTCTCAGGACATTTGTCAGGGATGTCGAGGGAATTCTCCAAAGTTTATCTCTCCCCCATTTCCTCCCCAAAGCACATCCAGACCCTCAGCTCTCAGGGACAGGCTGCTAATGTGTTTCTTTGAGATCAGACCCGATAACGCCTGGGTGGTCGCGGGGATCTGTGGGGGAAATAAAAGAAAGATGGAGACGGAGCTCCAGAGAGGGGACACTGCAGCCTGGGGAGGGGCCGGACTCAGTCCCAAAGGGCTCCGGGCAGGTCGCCACCCTCTCTGGGCCTTAGTTTCCCCACTTGAAAAGAAAGGTGATGTTTGGGGAACAGTGTCTGGGGGTGTATGAAATGGTCACCAGCACAGCTGCCGTCACTGGGGCACATCATAGAAAAGGACGGATACATGCATACAGGCACACGGATCCTGTCCCTCCGACTGCAGACCGAGGCTCTCGGCTGTCAGTGCTGGCTGTCACTGGGCGGGACCTGAGCCCAGGGGCAGTGTCGTGGCCTTGGGGTGGGAGAAGAGTCGCTGGAAGAGCCGAGCTGGGGGCAGTATGTCCCTGCGCCTCCTGGAGGGAGGCCCCAGGAGTGGTGACAGGGACTCAGAACCAACCAGAGGGCAGAAGCTTTGTAGTGTGCCTGTGACTGAGGTCACCGCTGCAGCAGAACAGGACACACAACAGGACACAGGTCGCTGAGGACCCACGACAGGCAGCCAGGCTGGAGCCTTAGTGCAAGGATGTGTCTCCAGTTCCCCGGTAAGCCTCCAGATAGGGCCCGGCCCCAGGCTGACCAGTGAGGCTTTGGCACAGTGGGGAGAAGGCCTGGGGGTGCTTCTCTGGAGGAGGTCAAAGAGTAAGCACGTGCTTTTGAAGGGCTCTGAGGAGGTGTGGGGGCCTGCCAGAATGCCCCACTGCCCCACCCACTTCTTCCTGGAGTCCCCTGTTGCCCACTTTCCTGGGCTAGCACTTTCCATACTTTCCCGATCTCTCTCCCAACCTAAGCCTGCAGTGATGTGATCTCAGCTGTATTTCTGGGATATGGCTACGCTCTCTCTGTTTCTTGACCTCTGTCCCGTGCTTAGCATCCTCCAATACAGTCCCCTGTCCTTGGGAACTCAAGGACGTGCTGCCCAAGTCAGGACCTGTTGTGACTGCAGCTGGACAAGCTCAGGCAGTCCAGGGTCCTGCCTAATACAGTGGGCACAATGCCAGGACTCACTTCCCTGGGCCCTGGGACTCTGCAAGGCGGGGACCATGGCGGGATCATAAGTGTGAGCCGCACCGTTGCCTGTGGCCTGCCCAGCCGACTATGTCCTGAGGTTTTGGCTCAAGAGCTGCTGGGATGTGGGTCTCCTTAGGGAAGAGTGAGGTCTACAGGGCAGAGGGATGTGGGCTCGGCCTGTGGGGGACACACAGAGGAGGGCGATTACAGATGGATCAGTCCCTCACATCCAGGGGGTGCCCATACACGGCTGCCACGTAGGAGATGGTGCTCTCTGTTGGGGTGTAGGCATTCATCCTGTGGGGTGGCATCAAGAACAGAACACGCAGCCTCATTCTTGCCAGGTAGATGCTTTGCCGAGGACTGATCCTGGGTCCTGTGTTATTATCGCGGGGATTATCTGTGATGACCTTTTATCACATGTCCTTATCACAGATAAGGATTAAGTTTCCTACCCGCTTTTCCTCAAGCCTAATACTCTGGGGAGCTGAGCTTCCCTCCTGGCAGTGGATCCCTTGCAATCTCTGCTTTGGTCCTGAATGAGTGAAAGAGCAATGCCGGAATGTGTCTTCAATTCTAAAAGACTCCAGCTCTCACCCCCTGTCCACCCCTTGGCAGCGGTGCCTCCCAGCTGAGCAGGCAAGCATCTGAGGGCAGAGGGATGGTGCGTCTTGGCTGGATGGGCGTCTTGGCCCAGCACGGTGGAGAGAATTTCTGCTTCCCAACTCCACATCCACGGGGCAGCTTCCCACTCCAGGGGACTGGAGGACAGGAAGGGGGTGCAGGTACTTTCTCGGGGGGGGGGGGCTGTCATATGTACCACCCCATGAGACCATAAAGACAGGCAGAAAGGGACAGGGGGCCTACTCTGTCCTCACCAGCTCTAACCTCTCCATCTCCTGGCCCCACAGAGGACTGCTCAGCCCAGAGAGCTTGAAACTGGCTTGGGTTCTAGGCTGCCCATGCCCATCTGTATCATGGGGTGGGCACCAGAATGAGGAGGATGTTTCTGGGGAGCAGCTGATATGAAGGTTCTGCTGTGAGAGAAGAAAGAGAAAAGAAACAGGCGGAACCGGACTATGTCTGCCTCGGGAAGTTCCAGTCAGAGGCCATTTCTCTGGTTTATTTCTTGGCCCAGCCCTGGGGCCAGATGTCCCCCAGAGCAGGTGCCAACCTTGAAAGCCCCCCTGGAGCTCAACAGGCCCTTTCTTGGGCCTAAAAGCTCCACATTTCCTTCTTTCATCCCTCTCCAGCCCCAGTGCATTCTGGACTTGCCTGCGCAGGGCAGACCCTGTGGGTTGAAACCTGTGGTCACTTCATGCAATGAATATGGAAAGAACGGGCTCTCCTCTACTGCCAGGGTGCCCGGAAAGCCTTTTCCCAGCCCCATAGAGCCATAGGGAGTAGCAGTGGCCACTTTCCCTATTCTCACCCCTCCCGTGCTCCTGTGAGGGACACAGGGCCCAGAAAGGCCCACGTGACCCTGAGGCATGGACTCAGAGAAACCAAGACACTCTTCTGGATGTACCAAGCGGGGTGTGCAGAGCTGTCGGGAACTAAGTCCTGGACCTGCCTGTGTGCCCAGGAGGAGAGTGTCTGATCCTTACTCCATCATGCGGGGGGGATAATGTTAACACATACCCGGTGTCCCCTTGTGGGACATAGAAGAAGCAGACACATGGAGGCAGAGCCCAGCCGGGGGGTGGGGGCACCGTCCCTGGGTCCAGCCCATCTGTCCACCCACATCCTTTTCTCCCGAAGCCTCCGAAAAACAGAGCCCTGGAAACCAGCCACGCCGGGAAAGCAGACAGGGCCCCTTGAAACAGCCGGTCAGCTACTGAGACTGCAGTTAGCACCACAGAGTGCCAGTGGCAGGGAGCCTTGGACACTCGGCACAGACTGGTCTCAGTAGAGAATTCTGGTTTACCCTGGGAGATGGGTCCGTCTTGGTCTCTGCTGCCACATCTCTAAAATGGGCTTCCATTGTTCCGCTGGATTACCAGCAAGGTCAAAGAGTTTCTGCACACATCTTGTTTTGAAAGCCCCCGGGTGGACTGACTTTTGCTCTGACTATGGTGGTTATTGATTTCTTACTTGCAGAGGGCTGAGCAAGCCCTCAGTTCTGCCCTCTGGGAGTTCGGATCCCAAGAGGCCTCTGGAGTGTGCATGGGAAAACCTTGGCCATGCAGGTAGATTCTACATGTTTTGCTTAGCAAGCCAGGCGATTTGGGAAGCTTCTTCAGGAAAGTGACCCCTTGGCCTGCTGATTGATGCATGTGGGCAGCTGGTGGGTGAAGGTCTCAGAGAAAAGAACCAAGGTGACAGGTAACAGCAGGTCAGGCTTGCACCCTGCAGAAGATCCAGAGTCAAAGGCACATAAAGAAAGAAATAAGAGGGGCAGGAGTGATAGCACAGTTGTAGGGCATTTGCCTTGCACGCAGCGCATCCAGGACGGACGGTGGTTTAAATTCCGGTGTCCCAGATGGTCCCCTGAGCCTGCCAGGAGCGATTTCTGAACACAGAGCCAGGAGTAACCCCTGAGCACTGCTGGGTGTGACCCAAACAACAACAACAATAACAACAAAAAGAAATAAACTGTCTCTGGGTTTCAAGTAGAACTGAGGGTGTAGACATGTAGTAAGTTAAGGTCCGGACTGGACAGTGGTCATGGAGTCTCTGGACAAAGGAACACTGATATGAACCAGACAGATAGTCATAGAAAGAGTAAACAAATGGATGAGAACTTAAAAAGTATATATATATATATTTTTTTTTTTTTTTTGGTTTTTCGGGCCACACCCATCTGATGCTCAGGGGTTACTCCTGGCTAAGGGTTCAGAAATTGCCCCTGGCTTGGGGGGACCATATGGGACGCCGGGGGATCGAACCACGGTCGCGATCTTTCCTGGGCTAGCGCTTGCAAGGCAGATACCTTACCTCAAGCGCCACCTCGCCGGCCCCTAAAAAGTATATTGACCCTTGTGAGCATAGACTAAATCAGAGGCCAGCGAGATGGCCCAGTGGTGAGCACATGGTGAAGAGAGGACAGGGTTAAGGTGCATATATTGCATGCAGCATATCCCAATTTTTCCTCGGCATTCCACAGCCACCCAAGCATTGCTGGTAGTAGCCCTGTAGGCCCGAGCACTGCAGGGTGGCCTGGGTAGTCTTTGGGCCCTAGAATTGAATTGACTGGCCAGGTTGGCCAAAAATTGCCTGGAGTGAAGCCTCACAAAATAAGTGTCTGTTAAAAGCATCCAAAGGGGCCAGAAAGAGCAGAGGGGAGGGTATGTGTCTTGCACACAGTTGATATGGGCACAATATCTAGCACCTTATATCATTCCTAGAGTAACTCCAGCAGCGATCCCTAAGCATAGATATGTGTGGTTCAAACCCTCCCTATCCCTTAAATAAAATTCAAAAGGCCTTTGGGACAGCAATAATTGGAGATTGGGGAGGGAGTATTTCTAGTAAGAGTCACATCCCCTGGACTGGGAACAAGCTTGATTTGTCCTTGTGGGAATGTGGGGAAAGAGAGAGTCTGTGTGGATGTCTGGGGGAGATACGGTGGTGCCAGAGTTGCTGAGGGCCATGGGAGGCATGGGGCATGTGGTGCAGAGGACCTGTCATTGGCAGACTTGGCCCGTGGGCTGTGTGGGACCGAGAGCCCAGGAGAAATGCTTCAAGACTCAGAGCTGCTGACTGGGTATGACCCAGGGACCATGAAGGAGCCTGGTTTGCCCAAGGCCCGTGCCTTGTGGGCTTCCTTGCTCACCTCCCTGCAGGAGTCCCGGAACTCACTGCTCTTCCCTTGGCCTGGCCTGGCGTCTTCAGGCTGGTGGTGGGGGTGGCCTGAGTTCCCCTCCTAACAGCCCCCTTTGAAACATGAGTGAGGTGAGCTCAGGACAAATACAGCAGTGGAGCCCCTTAGTCCATAGGGCGGTGGGTTAGGTGGAGGATGTCCTGGGTTCCCCCGGGGATCTGAGGAGCAAGACAACAATATTCCGGGCCGACGTGGCCCCCAAGGAAACAAGGGATCTGAGTGACCTTTAAGTTGACCTCAGGGGGGGACAATGGCCCCTAGAGGCTTCTGCTGGCGACAGATTCTGGCACCTTCTGAGCCTGCACAGCATCTTCTCGTCTGGGTGCCAGCAGCAGGGCGGAGACACTCTGCCCCAGGCCATCCTTGTCTATGACCCAAGAGGACTGGCTGGTTCCCCCACAGCCCAGAACGCCGCCAGGACCTGCTTCCTCATTAAGCCCCACCCAGGCTAGTCCAACTCGATCTCTCCCCAGTGTCCCCAGCATCCCCAGTCTGTCTGGATTGCCCCAGTCTCTCTCTCTCTCTCTCTCTCTCTCTCTCTCTCTCTCTCTCTCTCTCTCTCTCTCTCTCTCTCTCTCTCTCTCTCTCTCACACACACACACACACACACACACTGGGCCTTGGTCACCATCTCTGGGAGATCCAGTCTCGCCTGAACATCTTCGAGGCAGGACCTCCTCCTGCACCCCATGGCCACTTTACATCGCCCTAGGTGCCCTTCTGGACCCGCAGTTCTGTGCCCTGCCCATTAGCTGGCAAGAGGCAGGCATTCTCCCAGCCTCTGTTTAGGAATCAGTCCCAGAAAACAGAATTAATTGCCTTGTGCAGAGTCAGGTCACAATAACATCCTCTCGTCCGTTCACTTGCTCAGGCGTCCCGCCATGCTGGCATCCAACAGAGTTCGTGTTTTGCTTTGGGCCATCCATCCCTGCCAATGCTCAGAGGCAACTTCCCACTCGGTGCTTGGTGGGAGAGAGTGGGGAGAGATCATTTCTGGAGGTGTTCAGGAGATATCGCAATGGCAGGGATCTGAACCAGATTTCCTGTGTTGAATGAAATCTTGGACCCTCCGTGCATTTTTTTTTGATTGGGTCACACCCACCGGTGCTCACGGGTTCCTCCTGGCTCTGCCCTCAGAAGTTGCTCCTGGAAGGCTCAGGAGACCCTGTGGGATGCTGGGAATCAAACCAGAGTCTGTCAGGGGTTGGCCACATGCAAAGCAAACGTGCTACTGCTGTGCTATCCCTCTGCCCCCTCCAGGCATAATCTTGAGTTGGGCCGCTGCTGGAGTTTGTACTCAGCATAGGCCTATTGCTCCGTCATTGTGGAATCAGGGCTTTGGTGAACTGTGTTCTATCTCCTCATAAAGATTACGCTCCCTCTTCTACCTCACACCCCCTGCACGCAGATGCACTGAAGTAAGTGGGAAATCACTTTTCCTTAAAATCGGCCCCATCACAGAGTTTAAGGATGGCCCATTGGAAAAAGTGCATCCTTGTAACTTGAACGCCTGGAGATCAATCCCTGGTGTCACCTATGCATGCTTTGTGTGGTTTGGGGGACTCCCCGGCACTGCAAATGAGTGGGTAGCCGTCTGCACCACTGTGGCTAGCTCTGCCACAGAAACCTGAGTCCATCACAGCAAACGTGCATCAATGGCCGGATGCTGAGTCCCGTCACCTACACATATGTGTGTGGGCCTGGTCACAGGGGAAAAGGGAAGGGAGTGTGGTTTCCATCACACCCCTCAGGGGTAGAGGTAGTGGCCCCTTCACTGCATTGGCAGGGGCATTCCATGGACTCACTCCGGTGGCATACTTGGGACAGCAGGAGCCTGCAAGGAGAACATTCTAAAAAGGGCCACCGCTCTCAGCCAGGGCAGATGGGTCCACAGGGAAGCTTCTGTGTTTGGCAACCCATCTGCTCAATGGACTAGGACTTGATAGCTCCAAACCCAGACCAGATAGATTTGAACTGCCCCAGCTGGAAAGCGGGGAGCCTACCGGTGTGCTGGGGTGCAGTCCAGGCTCCGAACTGCAAGATTTCCCTTACTCCTTCCCCTGATCCGAGAGAGTGGCACCCACGGAATGCTCTGAGCCGCGGCGTGTCTGGAATGTTCTTGAACCCCTTTGGAAAGTGCCAGCCAGCCTGGGGTAGCCCGGGCGTAGGCTCTGCTGGACTCCAGGGCCGGTCAGGCCTCCTGTAACAATGGAGCAGCCCCCAAAGGTGCAGTCTGGGCCTGGTCCATGCAGCTGTGGCCACTGCTTAGGGCCTTGGACCCCCTCGACACTTGGCTTCCTCGTTCCTTCTCAGCATTTGGGATGGAACAGAGCCCCGTGTGGCTGCTCAGGGCTCCCCATCCCACTGACCCCTTGTCCGCTCACCCTCAGCTCTCAGTGACTCCTCCTCTGGGGAAGGTGGGTCAGGACCTCTCAGGTCTGAGTGTAACATAGTGCCAGGCTGCTGGCAAGTGGTCAGCATGCTGATTGTCAGCAAGAGGGAAGAGTGGGGAAATCTCGAACCCAGACACACACCCGGGACATGAGCGCAGACAGAGATGAGAGGAGGAGCCCACATCTCTGTTGAGTCCCGGTGGGTGGCGTCAGCATCATAGAGATGGTCCCAGAGGATGGACTGGAAGCAGGAGAGAGAACAGTGAGTCTGGGGGGAGAAGGGAGGCAGAGAGAGAGAGGAAGGAGGGAGGGAGAGAGACAGAGAGAGATTCCTATGATTCCCAGGTCTGCTGGACATGGGCAGGAGGGCCCTTGATCACACCCCCAGAGCTGTTAAAGTGCCATCTGAGGCCATAGTGAGGCATGAGGGACGCTTCCCACCCCCACACCCCCAGCAGGCCCTGTCCCAATATTTATCTGGGCCCCCTCGCCTAACTGCCAGACTTTACCTTTCTACTAGTTACAGTTACAAGGGAGCATGTCCCAGTCCAATTGTCTTTGGGGGGTGGGTCATCACCCCTTAAAGATACATTGACAGTAATCCCCTTAAATACATGAGTAGGAGACAAATCTCAGACTCCATGACCTCTTCCTCTCCCTCCTTTTCTCTCCCCCTCCCTCCCTCTTCCTCATCTTCTTCCTCTCCCTCCTTTTCTCTTCCCCCTCCCTCCCTCTTCCTCATCTTCTTCCTCTCCCTCTTTCTCCTCTTCCTGAACAGTTTTGTCTCTGTCTCCCAGAACCCATGTCTCCCAGGTAGAGATGACCCTCTACCATTGGTTGCTGCAAGAAGCTGTGTCAGACTGGGGGACCCCATAGCCACACTTAAGCCTTTTTGGTTTGTTCTTCTATTGGGGCCACACCCAGCTCAGGGTTACTCCCGGCTCTGTGCTCAGGAATCACTCCTGGTGGTGCCCAGGGAGCCAACCACGCATAGTTCCGGGGATTGAATTCAGGTTGGCCCACTGCGAGGCCAGTGCCCTCTCCACTGTGTTACCTTTCCAGCCCACATCGTCGTGAGCACCTTTGGGTGCTAATTTCTCTCCCTGCTCTTGGACCATGAGTGTGTGGGGCGAAGAGGAAGGGCAAGTGATGGGGCAGGGACAGAATTTCCAGAGGTCCTGGCAGTGGGCCGGTGCCCAGCTGGTTCTGAATGAACCGTTCCTGGCAGCGGCCAGTTTCCCCGGCCCTCGGCTTCCTGCGGGCCCAAAATAGCCTTTTCTGCAGGCCTTGCGTGATCTGCTCTGGCTGTGGTCAGCCGGCCGAGCCGGCCCCTTCCTTGGGTTACCCGGACCTCTGGCTCCTGGGCCCCGGTGCCTCCGGGACAGGGGGCTGGGCTGGGGAGGGGGTCTGGGGCCGAGAGAGTGTCCTGGTTCCGAGTCGACAGGAAGGGCCCTTCTTCCTCCAGGATCACTTTTCAGCCCAGCTGCCGGGGCAGAACCTGAGCTGGCCTGGAGCGCTGGAGGAGGGGCGATGACAGACAGAAGGGCTGCGGGTGTCTGGACAGACAGCTGCCGCCTGCCCGCCCTGCAGGCCTGCCCCTCTCCCGCACCCCTTGCAGGACAGGCCTTCGATGACAGACAGAAGGGCTGCGGGTGTCTGGACAGACAGCTGCCGCCTGCCCGCCCTGCAGGCCTGCCCCTCTCCCGCACCCCTTCCCCGGCCGGCCGGGAAGGCCTGTCCTGCAGTTGGGAAGAGACTTAGCTGGGGAGCCTGTCCCTTCCCCTCCCCCAGGCTCCCCCTTTCCCTCAGCTCCCTGCAGCGCTGGGACATTCGATCCTCCCTTTGATGGAAGGCCAAGAAAAGGCTCCTTCCACATCCTAAATTTGTTAGCACCAGCTAATCATCTTAACCTTCCTCCCTCCGCGCCTCCTTAAAGACACAGGGCACCCACCGTTGGGGAAGGACCAGATTCCCTTCTCGGGCGGAAGTTGGGGTGCATCCTTTGGCGCTGGGCAGGAACTGTAATCCTGTCCTGAACCCCACCCCTCATTCTAGCGCCCATGCCCAGGGTGCTGCTGGCAGACGGAAGAGAGGGAAGAGAGCGGTGTCTTCCTCTGTCCAGGCACTCCACTTCCTCCCATCACCCTGCCGCCTTCCCTGCAAGGCCCGTCCTTCCCTGCTTCTTCCTCACCACCCAGGCCAACTCCAGGGAGCCTGGCACTAATCCTGGGGACTGTCTCCAGTTGTTCTAGATCCCTGCAGGACTAGAAGTGCTTTTGTGGTAGAAGGGTCACAGCATCAGAGATGGTGGAAGGGGAGCTGGAGTGGAGGCTTGGCCAGCTCAGTGCTGCTGGGGTAACCGTGCTGGGGGATCCACTGGGCAATGGGGGGGGGGGATGTGGGGAGTGGTGAGCAAATAAGTTTCTAGTGCTAGGAATCCAAGTCGGGGCCTCCTGCGTGCTGGGCATATGCTCTACCACTTGAGCTGCCTCTGTGGCCCAGCACAGAAGCCTTTGTAATGAATTCGTTGGTGGCTACACCCAGTGGTGCTCAGGAAACCTTCAAGGAGGGGTCACTCCTTGAGGTGCTTGGGGGAGCGAGCCCCCGGGAGCCAGTCCTGCAAGCAGAGTAGGAGCTCCAACCCTTTGAGCCCTCTTCCTGGCCCAGGAATAGAAATTCTCTGGGGAGGAAGTGAGAAGCTCTGGTCCTCATCCAACAGTGCCCAGTGCTAACTCCTGGTTCTGTGCTGAGGATCACTGCTGATGTCTCTCAGAGGTGCCTACGCCGTGCAGGGTTAGATGAGTGCAAGGCGAGTGCTGTGTCTGCTGTACTGTCTCTTCAGGCCTCAGAGTATAATTTTTTTTTTCTGGGTCATACCCAGGGTTCCTCCTAGCTTTGCATTCAGTGTCATCCCTGGTGGTGCTTTGGGGACCATATTGAATGTTGGGGATTGAAGCCAGGCTGGCTACATGCAAGGCAAACGCCCTCCTCACTGTGCTATTTATTGCTAAGGCCCCCAGAATAGAAATTCTTTTTTTTTGGGGGGTGGGGTGGGCCACACCTGGTGGAGCTCAGAGGTTACTCCTGGCTCTGCACTCAAAAATCGCTCCTGGCAAGCTCGGGACCATATGGGATGCCGGGAGTCTAACAGGTCTGTCCAAGGTTGGCTGCGTGCAAGGCAAATTCCCTAGCGCTGTGCTATCTCTCTGGAGTTTGGAACTAAGTCCGATTTAAAAGCCTTGATGTTGTCTACTTGCCGACTGCCCCCAAATTACACAGAGACACAAGCATGCATGCACACGTACACACACGCACACAAACATTTTGCACATGCTCACATGTGCCTGCTACACACACTTGCACAGGGCTACACTGCTCACAAGTGACCCGTCAGTGTCCCCCTCCCCATGTGCAGACCCTTGTGCCCTCAGCCCTTTCCACTTGTCCCTCCCTCCCTGTGTCCAGGCCAGGTGAGAAGAGCCAGGTCAGGAGAGAATGTGCCTGTGCCGCCCAGACCTCGTCCTGGCCCAGAGCCTCCCAATAAATAACGGGTCTGTCTAAACGTCCGGCTCTGCAGCATCTCAGCCGTGAGGACTGGCCAGGCCTCGAAGGCACCGGGATTAGCGTCCCAGGGAGGGAGGGCCGGGGCCTCCTGCCAAGGGAGGGGTTGTCTTTTAATCACCCCTTCACCCGCCCCATCAGTGACCCTGGATGCAATCAAGCAGGCTCTACTGAATCAGCTGAAAAGTCAGAGAAAGCGGCTGGGTCCTTCCCATCCATGCCTTGTGGGGTGTCATGAGAGAAGGAGCCCCCACGGCACCAGGTCTCGCCCCCAAAGAATGGCACCTTCCGAGAGATGGTAGTGGGCTTGGCATGGAGCAGGAAGTGCAGCTTGTGTGTGGGTCTTGGGGTCCTCAAACAGTGGCTCGGTCATAGGACCATTTGCACCAGTCTTTCAGGCTATGGAGATGGGGGTGCCACTGTGTCTAGAAGGCAGAGGGGCCCTGGCCAGAGGTGCCAAGAATTCGGAAGGCTGGTGAGTGGCACCGGCCGCACAGCTGAGCTTGCTGGCTTAGTGTGAGTTCCAAGGCCCCTGGTGAATTGAGATCAGCGTGTAGTGACTGGGGAAGACAGATCAAGAGGGCCACCTCATGGGGTGTCTATGAATTGTGTGTTCCTTCTTGCCACTGCAAGTCCACCCCCTGTCACCCTGGTCACCTGGTGGCTGCCTGTCCTGCCTGGTTTTAGCAGGTTCTTTGGATGAAATGACTGGGGGTTCAGAGCCCTTCAAAGATACGGATGTGCCCTGTGCTCTGTAGCCACTGGGCATTGCTGGGATAAGAACCTGGGCTGCCTGACCTAAAGCTCCTTTACCTCAGGGCCCTGGAGAGGTCGCAAGTTGTGTCCGGAGGGAGGGTTGAGGGTGCAAGAGAAGCATCTTTAGAAGGAACTGCCCTACCACACCCAATCTAGCTCTATAGGGTAGGTATAGTCTCTCTCTTTTGTTTTGCATACATCCAGCAGTGCCCACAGCCAGTGATGGGTTATGCCCACAGTGCTTGAGGCCATGCAGCCGTGGGGATCCAATCAGGGCCATAGAATGCACAGGAAGCTGCACTCCGGCCCTTGGAGGAATCTTGGCCATCACTGCCTCTTTCAGGACAGAGAAGGACAAACAGGAAGTGTCTTCGACCCCAGAGGGGCTCCCTTCGCTTAGAGAAATGGAGGAAAATGAAAGGTGTGGGGGGACACGCAGGCCCCATATGCTCCAGTGTTGCTTCTCGGGCTTCCTCTTACGTGCCACAGACTGTGTGATGTCTGTCCACAGAGGACACCTCCAATAGTGGACACTCCTAATAGTGGACACCTCACAGTGAATACCCCCCACAACAGGCACCCCCATAACAGACACCCCTGCAGTGGACACCCCACAGTGGACATTGCCTATGTTTGCTCCCTGGCTCCTCTTGTGGCTCCCATCACCCCCTTCTCCATCCATACCACATCTCCCCCAGCCTATCTGGACTGACAGCCTTAAGGCCCTGCCCAGAGTGAAGCCATATTGAAGCCATTTTATCAAATGTCAGAATGAAGGCTCTGACCCTCCCTAGGGGCACTTCTGGAGGTACATTCTCTCCTCCCACGTGGAGGGGGTTCTCTTCAGGATGCTGTCTGGAGGCATAGGGTAGCAAGGCCAATTTTCCTCATCCCTCTGCCCTTCAAGATAGTCCCAAAATCCCCCATCACATCTCCTGCCCTTTCTCTGACCAGTGGGTTTCTGGCCTCATTTATTCACTCATTTCATTGTTAATAACTTGCCTGGGTGCTTAGGAAGAGCTGGAATCTCCAGGGACCAAATGGGATGCTGGGGATCAAACCCAGGTCCATCCCAGGTTGGCTGCATGCAGGCAAATGCTGTGCTATTGCTCTGCCCCAGAGTCTTTTTCTTGTCTTTCTGTTATATTTATTCATTTTATTTGATGCCACAACCGACCATGCTCAGGGATTACTCCTGGCTCAGTGCTCAGAACTTACTCCTGGCAGGATTGGAGGGCCATATGGGGTACTGGGGGTCGAACCCTAGTCGGCCACGTGCAAGGCGGGTACTCTCTCTGCTGTGCTATGGCTCCAGCCCTACCCAGCCCCAGTGCTTTGCCGGCAGTAGCTGTTCCTACTATTGTGGTCATGTATTGTCTACATCGTATTCAGGGCTAGTGGCACCTCCTCTCTCCTGGGACCTCACCTGTCCCAGGCAGCCACCTGCAATTCTGGAGCACTCTTGGATGGAGGTTTGGTCCCTGCCAGGCAACTGAGCTGACCTCCGGGAATGTGGGCATCAGCTGCCCTGAGCCATCCCTATGCCAGGGACATGGAAGCCTGAGTGAGGTCTGGAGTCAAGAGCGGAGCTGGGAGGACCATGCGAGGCCGCCTGATCATGTGCTCATCTTATTAGGGGCTGTTGGCACATCTGGGCGGGATTAAGGGACTGAGACTGAGAATGAGGAGGAGGCAGATGAGTGGCCCCTAGTTTGCGAGTAGCCAGGCTGTGAGCACAGTTTGGAAGCGAGTCCACATGGCCGACTGACCAGGACCTTGGCTGAATGTCTGTGTATCAGCCACACGGTGCCACATGGCTCGGGACAGAGGGTCAGGTTCAGAGCTCTCGAAGGGGCCTCTGCTGTGCTCTCTGAACCGGGTTTTCCTCCTAGAGGAAGAAGATGACAAGCTCACCCCGAAAGGCGAGGGTCCCCCAGAGACCCAGGGCAGCACACAGGGCTCCGATTCCAGGCTCCAGCCAATGAGGCCCTTCCTGTGTCCGCCCCACTTGGAGCTGTCTCCTGAGCTGGGTGTTCCTTGGGGTCCCGCCGTGCCCAGGGCCACAGGGACGCTGCTCTGAAACAAGCAGGGCCCGGGCCAATTAGGGGCCCTGGGAAGCTGAGAGGTGGGAAGGGAAGGAAGTGGGGGTGGGCAAGGGAGCCGCTAGGCCAGACACTTACTGTCCTCCTGGAACCCTGGAGCTGGCATGGTCCCACAGAGCTGGCCCAGCCCGGCAGGCGGCCAGGTCGTTGGTTGGGGCAGAGACCAGACCAGGCAAATCTACCGCCAACACCCTCCGAGCCCCTGCCCTGCCCTGCCCTGTCCTGAGCCTGCAGGATTAGTTCTTGGTCCTCCTCCGTAGAAGAGAAACTTGGAGGCGACCAGGGTTCAGCAGCCACCCTGGATTCTCTCTGCATGTACCAGGGCTGAGCCAGTGACCCGAAGCCTAGGAACTGGGGAGATGCGGGTCCCCAGAAGTGTCTAGAAATAATTCAGAGCACGTGGCTTTGTCAGGTCACAGGAAACTCCCCTCTTCCCAGTCAGCCTGACTTTTGAGGACATTTTTTGGGAGGGGGAGCAGGCTGAATATCAACAGGGGGCTCCACTTCTACCTCTCAGTCAAATTACTCCCCAAATCTGGGCTCTTGGAGCTTCCAGTGCACTGAGGAAGACCAAAGCCAAGCTCCATTCACTGGTCTTGATGCTCTCGCCCCTCCTGTGCCCTCTCTCCTTTCGTCCCCCCTCCTCTCAAGCCAATCGCTGCTTCCTTTCCTCTCTGGAAAGGAAAGCCTCTCTCTCTACTCAGTGCTCTGGGGCAAAGCCTCTCTACTCAGCACTCATTCACAGGCCATCCGAGGCCACTGCCTCTGGCCACGAGTGACTCCTGAACATGGAAATGTGACCAGTGACTCACATTATTTCATTTTAGTTCACTGACATGAACTAAGAGGCAATGAGCAGCTGCCCAGGACAGTCACAGCACCAGCCTGTCCATTTCTTCGCCATCCTCTGCTTCTCCTCACCAGCAGTCCAGAGGTTGCAGTCTGGATGCGGCGATGGGCCTCTGGATTCTCTCTCTCCAGCTCCTCTGTACTTTAGTGCCTGCTCCAACCTCACACCCTCGGAAAGGCCTTTCTACACTCCCTAAGCTGGAACCTTTGCCATGGCCCTCAATGCCAGCCTGCCACACTCCCTCTGATTTCTGAAACTTGTCAAGAGTAACATCTGTGAGCGAGCTATCATTTGCATGACTCACCCTGCGACTGCCAGGGCCCCTCGTTAGCCTCATCACCTGCCTGATGCTCCCAGAAGACCCCACGAGGGGCGTTTCCCCCACATTCTGCATGAGCGCATTCAAGACAAGTCAGTGGTTGACTCATCTAAGGGCACATGGCACCTCTCAGAGACTAAACCTAGAGTCTTTTTTTTTTTTTTTTTTTTTTTGGTTTTTGGGCCACACCCGGCAGTGCTCAGGGGTTACTCCTGGCTGTCTGCTCAGAAATAGCTCCTGGCAGGCACGGGGACCCTATGGGACACCGGGATTCGAACCAACCACTTTTGGTCCTGGATCGGCTGCTTGCAAGGCAAACACCGCTGTGCTCTCTCTCCGGGCCCTAAACCTAGAGTCTTAATATATCCTGGATCCTCGACTCGTAAAGCCAAGGGCTCTGTTGCAGCGAGTGGGTGGCTGAGCTAGGCTAGGCTGGCCCAGGAATATGTCTCTAGCTCTGGACGTGGGCACTGAGCCTGCAGCTCTGTGGATCCCTCCCAGGGGCTGGAAGGTGGCCTGGGGTGCTGGGTGGGGAGCAGAGGGGAGGGGGGCGATGCTCTCCTCCAAGGTAGCCTCGGAGGCTGGGGCCCCGGCCAGGACCAGGGCTGCTGGGCTGTTTATTGTGCTTTCCTGGTGCCTGCGGCAAAGGGACCAGAGCTCTGCAGACCACCCAGCCTTTCCCTTTCGCCCTGCCCCCAAAGCTCTGGCCTGGGGCTGCCCAGCTGTGGAGAAGGGGGTGTCAAGGGGGTCCTGTGGATCTACAACAGTGGGGAGGGGCTTCCCTGCTTGGGAATCAGCACCTGATAGCATAGCCTGACCACCACCACCCCCAGGGTTACTCCACCCCCTCCATCAGGCAGCATCTTCTCTTAATTAGAGCCAGGCCAGGCCTCCTGTCGGGAAGGGACATTCCGTGAGGAGGGCAGCGGCCCAGGACTCTTTGCTCTCCTCCTCAGGCCTCCCTCGGTCCCTTTTTCTGGAGCCTTCCCACCCGCCTCCCCTGCTGACCAGGCTTATGGGCTTGAAGGAGTGTTGGACCAGGAGCCAGAAAGTCAAGGCTCAAGCTAAGGAGGCCTCGCTTTCTTCCTGGGTGACCCAGAATAAGCTCTTAATCTCCAAGTCCCCAAACACAGTATTCCAAACACACTCAAGCATTTACACAGGAGAGTGAAAAAGCGCCAGAGTCGGGGCCGGGTGGTGACACTAAAGGTAAGGTGCCTGCCTTGCCTGCGCTAGCCTTGGACGGACCGCGGTTCGATCCCCCGGTGTCCCATATGGTCCCCCAAGCCAGGAGCGACTTCTGAGCACATAGCCAGGAGTAACCCCTGAGCATTACTGGGTGTGGCCCAAAAATCAAAAAAAAAAAAAAAAAGTGCCAGAGTCCTGACTACGAAAGACATTTAGCCCAGAATGTCAGGTTGGCCTGATGGTCCCATGTTCCAAGCCTCAGAAAATCATTTAGCAAAAGCACACAGAGACAGGCAGCAGTGTTGGGGCTGGAGAGATAACACAGTGGTAGGACATTTGCCTTGCACATAGCCAACACAGGACAGACCCCGATTCAATTCCGGACATCCTATATGGTGTCCGTCCCCCACCCCCCCCCAGGCTGCCAGGGGCAATTTCTGAGCACAGAAGCCAGGAGTTACTTCGGAGCACCACCGGGTGTGGCCTAAAAACCAAAAGAAGAGAGACAGGCAGCATTACAGAACCGGGAAACACAATTGAAATATCCAGGTAGTCACATGCCCAGATTACAGAGGTCCCCATATATGATGCCGCCACGTTAACTATATGTGGGCAGCTGTGGACATGTGGACACGCTCTGCGAAGGTGCCACTGGCCTGTTCCATGCTGGCCTTTTTCAGCTCTGCCACGGTAGGGCCTGATTTCCACTCCCCTGACATGTGGGAGATCCTCAGAGGGGAGGAGAGAAAACAGTCTCGGGCGTGTGTGAGACAGGGCTAGGGAATTAGAGGAGGTGCTTTTCTTTCACAGAATGTTCTTTAATGTTCTTAAAGAGCTATTTGAACAATAAATAAATGTCAGAAAAACACTTCTTTTTTTTTTTTTTAAAGCAAAGCCAAGTGTAAGATCCAAAGTGTTTCACTGTTCTGGGCTCAGATGTCTCCAGTTCTTTCACTCCAGCCCTCCATCGCCCCAACACGCACGTAAGCTTGAGGTGAAACTGCCAGCTCCAACCAGCCGTCCTGTCCTGCCTACTAATCGCATCCCTGCAGTTTCCATCTGGCTTTCTCTTGGACACGTTCGAGGCCTTTCTCCCTTCCAAGATAGTGCCTTCCAGATCTTTCTTCTTGCCCCCAGACTCTGGGCAGTGTTTCGATATCCTCACTTATGAAAATGCTTTCGTTTGTAGCGAGGCTGAGACTTCGTCAGGTGCCAAATCTGTTTCCTGACAGGGGCCAGCTCTGGCTGACTGACCGAGGCTGCCAAAAGTACAAAGGCAGCACCAAAATAGACCCGTCCTGTCTGCCCTGGGCCCTAAATGGGAAAGTAGGGCCATGCGCCCCGAGGACTTGCTCTTCCAGAATCATCTGGTACTAACGTTGGATGCTGACATCTGAGCTCTCAACTCAAGCCAGCTGGTGCTTCCCTGGGGAATCTTGGGAACGGGGCTACTCCAAGCCGGAGGGCAGAGACGCAGCCAGCTCTCCCGGCAGTGAGCTGGTGGAGAAAGAGAAGGGATTTGAAGTCGGGTGGACCCAGAACATAATCCTTGTGCCTTTGTCGATTAGTTCTTCAGCCTTTGGCTGTCTATGTGGCCATACATAAGATGCATCGGGAAGATTGGAAATGTGTCAAGATAGCATAGTATCTATGCCAGGCCCTTGGTAAACTTTTCTGGTCGTTATGAGGTTTTGAGGGTTTGGGGGTGCCATTCAGGTAGGTGGAGAAGAGGTAGGTGGGATCACATTCTTTACTCCTCGGCTCCCTGGCCCACACCTCCATCTTAGTCAGGCTTCTGCAGGCAATAACCCAGTTCCTAGAGGCATACGAGGGGTGGGGGGCAGGGAGGGTGAAGAGAGAAGCACAAATTCCACTTGATTACACCATCTAAGTTAAGACAGTCAACATTTATGTCCAAGCATAAGAACATAATCACATTGTTTCACCGGATTACGCCATTCTAGGTGAGAACACTCTACATTAAGTCCAAGTATAACATGTAGTGATTCCAAATCAAGTATATATTTTTAACTATGTGCAATTAAGAGAAAGATTTGAAGGTCAGGGAGATAGCCTGAAGGAATGGAGCATGTACTTTGCATGCTCGAGGCCCCAGTTTTGATGTCCAGTATGGCCCGGCCACTACTCCTGACACCACTAGCCTAATCGTTGAGCCTGAATCAGAACTAGAGAGGCCTCTTGATAAATAAGTCAGGGATTCTAAATAGCAAATAAATATTAAATAACAAATAAGTTAGTGGCTTCAAATAAGAAATAATAAGTGGGGTAGGAGAGATAGCATGGAGGTAAGGCGTTTGCCTTGCATGCAGAAGGACGATGGTTCAAACCCCGGCATCCCATATGGTACCCCAAGCCTGCTAGGATGATTTCTGAGAGTAGTAACCACCGAGTGCTGCCAGGTGTGACCCAAAAACCAAAAAATAAAAATAAAAATGGAAATAATAGGTGAATAAGTCAATGATTTTTTTTTTTTTTTGGTTTTTGGTTTTTGGTTTTTGGGCCACACCCGGTAGTGCTCAGGGGTTACTCTTGGCTGTCTGCTCAGAAATAGCTCCTAGCAGGCACGGGAAGGGGGGGGGGACCCTATGGGACACCGGGATTCGAACCGACCACCTTTGGTCCTGGATCGGCTGCTTGCAAGGCAAACGCCGCTGTGCTATCTCTCCGGGCCCATAAGTCAATGATTTTATTTTAAAAGACAGTTAAGCTCCTCAGCAATTATTAGCTAATCCCAACACGCCCCCCCACCCTGTTTTTCACACCTTCACTTCCAGGCCTGAGCATTCTCATTTTCCTGCTATCTTGAGGCTGGGCCCTTGTGCGGTGCTTGTCGCCAAGCATTGTCTGTGCTTCCCAGCTGTGCAGAGAGGGGGAGGGATGGGACCTCAGTGCACCCCCAAACCGCAGAACCAAGTGCCTGTTAGCTGGCTAATGCTGACCCCCAAATGCCAGTGCAGTGGGTACCAGTCCCCTGCACTGATATAACTTCTTCCTTCGTGCGGGGGCGTGCCCTGCCATGCAGCTGTGAGACCATGCACTCACGGGCTTTCACTGAGGCGCACGAGGACCGGCTCCGGGCATGGGTGCTGTGCACTGTAGATGGATGGGGGCTGGGCAGAGTCATCTCCATGCTTTATCAGATTCATAGGGAAATCAGAAGGCTTTGCACGAGTGATCAAAATGTGGGGTTTGGGGCCAGAGAGATAGCACAGCAGGAGGGCGTTTGCCTTGCACGCAGCCGATCCAGGTCGGACCTTGGTTCAATCCCAGTGTCCCCTATGGTCCCCCAAGCCAGGAGCGATTTCTGAGTGCATAGCCAGGAGTAACCCCTGAACGTCATAGGGTGTGACCCATAAAGCAAAAAAAAAAAAAATGTGGGGCTTATCTTGAATATTTTCCAGATCTGCTCTTAATCCGCATCTCTAGCAGGCAGGCCTGGTTGGGGATATTGAGCAGCCACAAGCGAACCCCAAGACTTTTCACTGCCCTCCTTCCTCGAGCCCCTGGCCTGCTTTTCTCACTTCTGTTCCTTCCCTCGGTGTCAGCGGCTCTGACATTCGTGCTTCTTGTCTCCTTCAGTTCCTCTGGAGGAAGAGACTTGTGCCCACCCACACCACAGGGACTTGGCATCCACACACGGAAATGGGATTGTTTTGAGGGCTTGGGAGAGAAAAGAGCCTGCTCCGGGTAGAGTGGGTGAAATCAAAGACAACTGCCTGGAGGAAATGGCAGCATACTGGGGAATGGAAGAGGGAAGTGGGAAGCCGCACTTGTTCAACTGCTGATTTCTTGGGATGGTCCTGGGTGTGGCTGGCACAGGGCAGGAAGTGAATCTCCTGTGGCAGGATCTCACCTCTTCTAGAAAATTCCATCACAAGGGACCAACCAGGTCAGGGGGGACTCCAGATGTGGATGAAAATAGAGTTAACAAGTCATGGCCGGCCAAGTGTGGGTTCACCTCCGCTCTGACTTATTTCTACCCTGACACATAACGCTCACATAGAGAGAGCCTCTTCACATCCCCTAAGCTCACTGCCCCCCTCTGTTCCTAAAGCCTGGCCCCCCCAACCCCATTCCCTTGCCAGGGGAGGCCCATGCAGGAAATGCAGCTGAGAACAATGCTTGCCCTTGGCCTGGATCTGCAAGACTGGACCCGAGTCTCCCCGGCAGGGCCTCTTCCTGAGATCTGCTCACTCAGATTCCTTGTTCTGACCCCAACCTGGAAGTGGCTGGGGCCCGAGGAAGCAAGAAAATGCGTCATTTGTCCCCCATTCAAAGCCAATGACTCCAGCCCTAGACATAGAGAGTCTCCAGCCCTGGCCATCCGGCTGCCTTATCTCCACATGCCCTGGCCCTCTATCCCCTTTGGTTCAGCCTATCTCTGGATCTGTTTCCTCATCAAGGGGAGCATCTTATGAGATCAGCCACTTAGGGTTCGGCATGACCACGGCTGTGAAATATTCAGAAGGGAGCCTGTGTTTGCCTTGGGAGACTCCTCAAGAACGAGCTATGTCTGGGGCAAAATCGCAGGAGGGTCCTCTAGGCCTCTGGGTTTCTAGTCCCCTGGGCCAAGGTGTCATTGTGTTCCAAGTCAGCCCTTAGAACTGTTACACTCCTCCCTCTCCACTGCTTACCCTAACCCGGGATGATCTGAAAGACAGGGCCTATAGACTCCCAGCATTTCTCAAAATTCAGCCAGCTCCAAATGTATCATTTTCTGTCCCTTTTTCCGGAAAAGGACAGAGGTACTCAGAGTAAGCTACTTGCCTGAGGTTCAAACCAAGAGTAAATAACAGTAGAGATTTGGGGACCAGAGAGATAATAGAACAGACCTTACACTAGTGCCTATGGGCTCCTGAGCACAGAGCGAGGAGTTAGCCCTGAGCACCATTGGGAATGGCCCCAAATTTGATAAAGCAAAGGAAAGATGAGAGAGGAGAAAAGAGAGAAGGACAGAGGAATAGCCGGGGATTTGAACCCAGGAGTGACTCCATAATTCAAATTCTTTTTTTGTCTGTTTTATTTTGTTTTGTTTCTGGGCACTCAGCGGTGCTCAGAACTCACTCCTGGCAGTGCTCAAGGGACCTGGATGCCAGGGATCAAACCCTAGTCAGCCATGTGCAAGGCAAGCACTCTACCTGCTATACTCTCTCCATAGCCCACAAACTCTTTTTTTTCTTTTTTGGTAAATTTTGTAATTTTTTGGGTTTTTTTTTTTGGGGGGGCCACACCCAGCGGTGCTCAGGGGTTACTCCTGGCTGTCTGCTCAGAAATAGCTCCTGGCAGGCACGGGGGACCCTATGGGACACCGGGATTCGAACCAACCACCTTTGGTCCTGGATCGGCTGCTTGCAAGGCAAACGCCGCTGTGCTATCTCTCCGGGCCCATTTTGTAATATTTCAAGTCACATTGATGAGACACTTGATAGGGATACAATTTGCTTATATTCTGGCATCACAATTTGTTTTGAGTAAAGCTGGAAAACAAATAACAATCTGCATAATGAAACCATGGAGAGTAAATTGCTGTCATTCACCAGAAGTATCTATACCATTTTGACTTACAATTTAAATTCATTCAAGTTTATTTCCTTCCTTACCCCAACTGAATAATGCTTTTGATTTATGCTTGTCATTTTGTGTCATATAAAATAAAGCATTCTAGTAAGAGGAGAAACACTTTGTCAAATATTACGTGAAACATTTTCTTCAATATGCACAAACTCTTTTTATTTTTTTTCCTGAATTTTATCTTAGGGCCACATACTTGGCTGTCGTCAGGGATCACTCCTGCTGGTTCCCAGGGGACCATGTGAGGTGCTGGGGATTGAACACGGGTTGACTTGTGCAAGTCAAGCATCTTCCCTGCTTTGCTATCTCTCTGGTCGCCACAATCAGCTCTGGACCGGAGACCAGTTGCATAAGCAGAAGGATTAGAGTAGCCCAGTGGGGCTTCTGCTCTTCAGAACTCATGGAAGGGACTGGGCAGGTTCAGGCCCTGTAAGACCCACCTTCAGAAGCCTGCAACCCTCTTGGCCTCTAGAATGAAGACCTACATGGCTGTGAAGGCCAAGACTTGGCAGCAGCCCCAGGGCTGTGACAATGGTGCTGGCCCCAGTGACTTTCCTTGGGAACCTCTTGGTGGTGCAAGATCCTGAGTCGAGAGCGAGGTCTGGAGTCAGCGGGGACGAGTCTAGAGGTCTGCAGGGTGTCTGTGCAAACCTGAGCATGGGACTGGCAGGAGGGTCTCTGAGTTCCCTGAAGCCTCAGGCCTTACCCACATAAAGTGGGAGCTTCCGCTGTTGCTTCTGCTTTCCGGGCTGTTCTGTGTGCCAAAGGACCCAGGAGCCTGAGGAGTCACTGGAAAGCCTGTGCAGGGGAGTGGCCCAGCCCTGCCCAGAATGCCCAGATAGAAGCTTGCTGGTAGGGACCCCTGATGAAGACAGGAGAGCGGCTCTTAGGACTGGGATCTCAGGGGTTGGAGAGATAGCACCGCGGTAGGGAGTTTGCCTTGCATGAGGCCAACCAGGGACAGACCCAGATTTGATCCCCCTGGCATCCCAATCCCAGCCTGCCAGGGAGGATTTCTGAGTGCAGAAACCAGGCGTGACCCCTGAGCGCCACTGGGTGTGGCCCAGAAACCAACCAGTCAATCAATAAAGTTTTAAAAAAATTAAAGATTGGGGGCTCTACTCCAAGGCTGACTGACTCTGGGGGTTCCCCCTCCATATGGGAGGTTGTGATAGAGTAAGAGGCAACAGCCAGAAGAGTTCTGCCAGCTGGAGAAGGTGCTCGGGCCCCGCGGTGGCATGTCAGGGGAGTGTCATGGAGCTCTGAGTTAAGGGGGATCCCCAGAAACGTGCTGTGCCGAGGCACGATAGTGAGGGCACAGCAGACTTGGAGAGTTGAGAAGCCAACCCTGGGAGGAAGCAAAGAGGCCAGTGTGGTGTGAAGAGACATGGGCCACATACATGCATGCCCCACAAGTGTGCATACAATAATACATGTATACATGTAACATGGACATGGACCATGTGTCCAATTGCATACACATAGCACGCACAACTCTCTTCTCCACACACTGTACTCCACTCTGCCTCTGCAGAACGAGAACCATCCCAGCTGCAGCCAACAACTCCCCTTCCATGCTCGGCACCCCAGTCCCTGCCCAGGGAACACCCTCACCCTTCCAACTCCTACTCTCAGCAAGACAGTCTCCATTCCAGGCACTCAGGTGGGGAGCGAGGACATGAAAAGGGACAAACTCCAGGGTGACAGTGGTCTTGGCAAGGGCAGAATGGTCGGAACCTGTGAGGCTAGACCTACAAAGCCACTTCCTTCATCTGTGTCTGAGGGTGAAAATTGAGGAGATGAGGGGCCACGGGAGGAGACTGAGGACCAGTTGGTGGGACAGGGTGGGCACATGCAGGAAACCAGATTGGGGATCACATTAAGGAAAAGGTTGAGAAACATTGTCCTGAACATTGGGGGCTTCTGGGCATGAGCTGAGGGACAAGGGCTCCCCATTCCTCACTGGTCCCTATTCCTCGGTGCGTGCGCCACGACCTATGTGCCAACCTGGGTCTCTGAGAGGGAGCAGGACAGGGCTGCAGTGGATGCCCATCCTGGCAGGGCTGTGCCTGTGAAGCCAGATGCCAGCCACTGTCCCTCCATCTCTGCCAGCATCCTTTTCCCCCAAAAGCCATCTAATAAGTCAGATTTAGCCCCTGGTGCTTTGCCTGCTGGGTTCCCTGGGCCTGGATCCCAAACAATCTGGTTCCAAAGGCTGACTGCTAGGTCCCCATCAGTCATACATGTGGACTGAGGGAAGCCGTGTTGGGGAGCCTCAAGACGAATCTGTGATTGATTAGCAATGTCTGCCAAGCCTACAGGAGGAGAGAGAGAATGGCCTGTGTGATTCTTAACAACCGTCCATTCCCCTGGGGACCTGGCAGAAAGAGAGGAGATGTCTTGTGGCTGAGAGACAGCGTCAGGGGACAGATCCGAGCCGCCATGTGTTGAGAAATAGTTAACAATTGTCTCTTGGCATGGGGGGAGGAGCGGCCCTGCTTTGTAGCTTTTGCCAGTTTCTGTGGTGCGAAGACACCCCGTGGCCCACCTCCAGGAGCCACCGAACGCTGAGTGGGGGATATGGGTGAACTCTCAGCTCACGTGAGGCTCAGAGACCAGCTGGCTCCAGCACAGCTCGGGCTGTGGAGTTGGAGATGTTTTCTAAGAAACATAAAGCCAGCCCTGAAGCTCTCTCTCCCAGGGTCAGGCAACCACACGAGGTTGGGGGTGGGGGGAGTGTCGAACTAGATTCGGGAGCCAGCCCGGAGCAACCATGAGTGACAGGCGAGCTTGTCCCTTTCCAAGTCTCGCTTCCTGGTGGGGCAGTGGAGGCTGGTTGTGGTGAAGCTCCAGGAGAGCAAAGGGCCCTGTCATTCACAGGGCTGCATTTGTTAGACCAGCTACAGGGGGCACTGAATGCAGACAGTCTGCCCCAGCAATGAGGCCTGGTCCTCCAGGAAGGCCGAATCCCTGCCCCGGGCTGGAAGGGAGCAGGGTTCCTTCTCTTTGATGTCAACCTCAAAGCACAAAGTCTGTCTCTGAGCCCCGAGTTTCCTGCACAGCACATAGGCTTGTCACTGACCAATTTGTTTCGATGGTTTTGAGCTGTCCTGCCACTGTTTCCCTCTGCCCTGCTCCTTCAGGAAGAGGTTCTTGCCTTATTATTGTTTTATTTAATATATTTTTATTTAAACACCTTGATTACATACATGATTGTGTTGTTTGGGTTTCAGTCATGTAAAGAACACCCCCCATCACCAGTGCAACATTCCCATCACCAATGTCCCAAGTCTCCCTGCTCCCCACCCAACCCCCGCCTGTATTCTAGACAGGCTTTCTATTCCTTCATACATTCTCATTATTAGGATAGTTCAAAATGTAGTTATTTCTCTAACAAAACTCATCCCTGTTTGTGGTGAGCTTCATAAGGTGAGCTGTAACTTCCAGCCCTTCTCTCTTTTGTGTCTGAAAATTATTATTGCAATAATGTCTTTCATTTTTCTTAAAACCCATAGATGAGTGAGACCATTCTGCATTTCTCTCTCTCTCTCTCTCTCTCTCTCTCTCTCTCTCTCTCTCACTTATTTCACTCAGCATAATAGATTCCATGTACATTCATGTATAGGAAAATTTTATGACTTCATCTCTCCTGACAGCTGCCTGTCCTCTGTGCTGTGCTGCATTTTCGGCCTGATTTCATCCTGTGTGTGGCTCATCTGCAGACGGCTTATTATTGTTCTTGTGTTTCTTCTCACCCGCCCCGGCAGGGACCCTAGGGTTCTCCAGAGGTTGTTGTCACTGCTGGGATAGCATCAGGCAGTCTGGGCTCAGTGTAGCTGCTCAGAAGCATATTAGCTCAGCAGGAGGAATGCAGGCCTTCAGCTCCCCCAGTCTCTGTGTTTTCTCTGCAGAATGGGGGTGAATATTAATAGTGATGGCCACTTTGCCAGGCTGACCAGGGCCATAACATTTTAGTAGTGTGACAGGCGCACTAAATGATCTGTCGATGAACCATTATTTGTCTTGTGTGGTCTTGTGTGGAGCAGATCAGGCTAAACTTCAGATGAATATGAACCCCAACTTGACCCAGCTTGGGGTGGCGTGAGGTGGATGGAGGTACTTGGCCAGGGCTGTGTCGTGGCTCTTGGGGACCCCAGAGATAGGCTTGTCTCCTAGGCCAGGATGGACTTTCTCCTTAATGGCCCAAACCCAAGTCTTCTCCTGAAGCTACGCATTGTGGGATATTCCTCAATAGCTCCATTGGTACCCACTGGGGACCAGAAGTCGCCTTCCAGTGGACTCCAACAAAAATCTCTCCAGCTACTACCAATTCTCCTGAGCAACCACATCACCCCTGTCTGAGAAGAGCCTGGTACAATGAATCAGTGTTGGACAGGGAGACCCATGGCAGAGCTGGATGGGATTAGGTAGCCCAGCAGTAGTAGACAGAGAGCTGTGGGCTGCTGGGTGCTCAGTGATCCAGCAGGGAAGACTGGGGCACTGTGACACTGAAGCCAGGCACTCCACATAGCTGTGACCATTCTACAGACCAGCCTAGGATGCAGGTGTGTGCAGGAGCTCACCATCAAGGGGGTGGCCCCTAAAACTAGGCTGTCTCCTTGTCACCCCCTTGCACTCTCAGCACTCCCATCTAGAGTCACAGTCAGAGCTGGGACACACATCTAGACTCTAAGGAACAAGGAAGCCAATACAGAAAAGTCTGGGAAAAAAAAAAAAGAAAAAGAAAAGAGGGGCCGGCGAGGTGGCGCTAGAGATAAGGTGTCTGCCTTGCAAGCGCTAGCTAAGGAAAGATCGTGAATGTGGTTCGATCCCCCGGCGTCCCATATGGTCCCCCAAGCCAGGGGCAATTTCTGAGTGCTTAGCCAGGAGTAACCCCTGAGCATCAAATGGGTGTGGCCCGAAAAATAAAAAAAAGAAAAGAAAAGAAAAGTCTGGGAGATGGCTTGATCCCTCCTCTGTGGAGTAAGGCTAAGAATGAGGCATCTTGGCCTGGTTATGGTAAAGCTTCAAGGTTCTATGAGAATGACCAAACTTAGCTTCACTCAGGCCACAAAATGCATTAGGTCCTCGCTTATCACCATCAACAGGCTGCAGTGGCTCAAAGCAAATTGAGAATAACGAGAACATTCTGGAATAAGGTCAGTCTACTTGAGTTGGCCAGGATTGTTTTAAGAAAACTGTGCTGAGGGATCCAAGCAATAATTAATGTATAGGAGGCTGGTCTTGCACGCAGTCAACCCAGGTTCCACTGCCGGCATTCTGAATGGTCTCTTGGTGTCACCAGGAGTAATATTTGAGTACAGAATCAGGAATAACCCCTGAGTACCATTGGGTGTGGTCCCCAAACCGTAGAAAACAAGCAAACAAAAACCAACCAAAGAAATGTTGAATGAAAGAAGGGTTCTTCGAGGGTGTGAGGCTCTCTGTGTGTCAGCCCACAACCAACTCTCCGCTCGTCAATCTTGCTCCCTCAGATTTTTTGATTCTCTCTTATTCTTGGGAATTGCTCCAGCTTTCTATACAGGAAACTGTTGACTTCTCGGGGAGAGGAAATGAGTTATTCATCTCGATATCACTAGCTCTCAGATAGCTTGGGGCCTTATTGATTTCGGGTGTTTGCTAAATGAAGTCTTCCTTCCTCAAAGAAATCACTTGCTTGAGGCCTGCTTTGTGGCCCACCATGACACAGGCCACCTTTGTTCCTTTTTGTTGAATGAATGAATGAACCAGCAGGCATGACCTGGACACCTCCCAGGATCTTCTCTGGGTGTCATTTCCTCCATGTCTCTTCAAGAGGGATAGATGGAGTCGATCAAACCCAGATCCATGTGGGAGGGGGGAGACCCTCAGCGCACAGGATGTCTGCTTCTAGAGCACACCCTCCTATCACCCACTACACAGTGGCCCTGACGTGGTCACTAGGCTCCCTGGACTTTAGCTTTCCCATTTGGTACCAGGGACTTGGAGATGCTTCTGGATGATTCTATCCATTGATGATAGGTTAGTCGAGCATGGCCAAGTGGCCATAGGGAGGACATTCCTCAGCAGGGACAGGCTAGGCTGAATGTCACAGAGCTTCTGGCCAGTGGAAGTTGGCACGTGGGCAGTTAAATTTTCTAGGGGAACCAGGGAATCATCATAGCCAGGTATAGACCTGAAAATTTCAGGAAGCTATTTAATAAAAAGGATGGGGCCAGAGTGATGGTGCAGCGGTAACGCATTTGCCTTGCACGCAACTGACCCAGGACGGACCGTGGTTCCATCCCCCACATCCAAGCCAGGAGCGATTTCTGAGCACACAGCCAGGAGTAACCCCTGAGCATCACTGGGTGTGGCCCAAATATCAAAAACAAAAAAAATCATAGTTATTTAGCGTCTAAGATGTATAATTTGGGGGCCCCAGATTCAGACAGATGACAGAAAATCATGCCCACCGACCCCCACCTCCAGAAACAAAGTCAGGATGATTTGTGGGAAGAGAGAAAGAAAGTGAGGTTAAAGAGTCTTGATAAAAGGGCTGATTCCAGTTAACTAGCTTAAACTATTCTTACCCAGACCTAATTGGTGACTAATTTCTTAGAGCCGGGGATTTAAGCGGAACTTGGCTGATTCTACACTTCAGCTGAAAATCCTCTAATTATCAGCTCTCTTGACAAGGAGGGCTTTGCAAACAATCACCTGCATGCTGGTTTCTGAAAACAATTGTCTTTAGCACAGTGGAAAGGTCCTTGGTTCTGTGCAAAGGTCTTTGGAACAGTTCAAGGAGACAGAGCCATTTCTCCATAATGGTCCCTGGCTCCCGTTTGAAAATGGCTTCGCTGATGTCAACAACTCATATGAAGGAGAAAAGTTTGGGCCCGGAGAGATAGCACAGTGGCGTTTGCCTTGCAAGCAGCCGATCCAGGACCAAAGGTGGTTGGTTCGAATCCCGGTGTCCCATATGGTCCCTGTGCCTGCCAGGAGCTATTTCTGAGCAGACAGCCAGGAGTAACCCCTGAGCACCGCCGGGTGTGGCCCCCCCCAAAAAAAGAAAAGTTTGTTACTGGAAGTCTTCTTTTAAAATGACCGTCCCATTTCTCTTCCCTTGCCTGTTTCCAAATCAGCTAACAAATAGGGATTTTCTTGGTCCCAAAGCCTAAGGGGCAAATGAAGTAGGAAAGGAGAAGTTTGGCAGAGTCAAACTCCCCTGTAAAATCAAGGAGACTCATCAAAGTGAGATTGGAGGCCTAAATAATAGTGCAGAATTTAAAGACCTATCCTGTCCTGTCCTGTCTAAGGCCAGAGATTCAGGTACTTACTCGCATGCAGCCCACCCCAGTTTCATCCCTACCATTGCCATTTAAGCAGATATGACCAACCTCCCTTCCCCACCAAGAAAAGGGAACATGATACATGGGGCATGGAAGGAATCAGAAGCAGAACAAGGCAGATAGCCGAGTGAGAGGGTGAAAAAGATCTAGTTCTTCAGGTAGTTTGGAGTGGGGCCACTTTCTGAGTGAGTGATGTAGAGAGTTCTTTAAGGGGCTTGGTCCTTGTGTGCCTGAGTCTCCCTGTCTGAGAGTGGGGAGACCAGAACAGAATCTGGGTGGCATTAAAAACATCCAGAATTGGGGCCGGAGAGATAGCACAGTGGTAGGGCTTTTACCTTGCATGCAGCTAATCCAGGACAGTTGGTGGTTCAAATCCCGGCTTTCCATATGGTCCCTTGTGCCTGCCAGGAGCAATTTCTGAACACAGAGCCAGGAGTAACCCCTGAGCACCGCCGAGTGTGGCCCCAAAACAAAAACAAACAAACAAACGAAAACATCCAGAATCACCATAGTTTACATGAAACTTTGACTTGTTCATAAATCTGTCCATAATTTAGTTAGTCCAAAAAAAAAAAAAAAAGAAGTCAACAAAATGGACTGGAAAGATGATACCTGGGTATGATCCGCCACATCCTCTGTGGTTCCCTGAGCACCTCCAGGAACGATCCTTGGGTGCAGAGAGCCTCGTGGTTCAACTCCTCCCCTCCCCCACATAAAAACCCATCCGCAAGAGAGCTGGTCACATCAGAACACAGCGAAGTTTGTGGTCCATGATCTAAACTCTGATTTCTTCAGTTGAATTCATTCCACCTCAGGGAAACTAGAACAGCCCCCTCGTGGGCCTTCGCAAAAGGGCCAGCTGGCGAGACACGTGCCATGGAGCCAGTGTGTCCCCAGCATCTGCCACACTGGGTTCCAGGGCCCTCACAGGGCGGGGGCACAAATGCCTGCCTGCCTGTGACTGACCCATCCTATTGCAATGCCGGTGCCCACAAGGACACGCCCGCCAGCCTTGGGCCACAGGCTTTCCATGTGGGCTGCCTCTCTAGCACCAGGGAGCCATATTTTAAGATTCTGGGTGACATTCCCTGGGCCCTCAGCCTGATGACTCCCAGATGCCGTTTCGCTCCCTCTGCCTGCCCTGCCACTGGCATACAGGCTCCTTAGCCTTTCCCAGTCACTTCTCTGTTGGAATTACTATTTGCCCTCGTAACTCAGTGGCCTCACAGGGACTAGCATGAAAGAGGCTGTTTCCTCCTAATTGGGGACCAGGATGTGGAAGCTGGCAGGGGATGGAGGGGAGAAGGAGGCCAACTTGGGGAACTGGAGGAGCACGGGAGATGTTTTCTGGTGGGGGGCAAAAGGGGACGGAGAGATAGCACAGCAGTAGGGCCTTTGCCTTGCATGCGGCCAACCCAAGACAGACGGTGGTTGGATTCCTGGCATCCCACGGGGTCCCTCAAGCCTGCCAGGAGCGATTTCTGACCGCAGAGCCAGGAGTAACCCCTGAGCTCTGCTAGGTGTGACTCCCCTACACACACACACACACACACACACACACACACAAAAGAGCAAAGGGGGCAGATATGGGGAGTGGCGGTCCAGGGTCCAGGTCATCTCGGGACAGGGCAGATGCCCTGAGGGTCTTAGTCAAGACTCCTCTCCTCTTCAAGTTCTCATCTCTCTTCTGACCCCTGACTCAGTCTCCTCAGTGCCATGTGGGGAACCTTTGAATTTGATCAGTAAGGAGATAGCTCTATTGTGGGGGACCCTGCGGGGAAGAGGGAGAAAAGAAAGAGGCTCAGCAGGGCGGGGCGGGCGGGGGGCTCAGCTGTAAAGGTGGGCGGTGAGAAAAGCACCGTGGGCAGCTGACCCAGGAGGACAGAAACGCTGACTCACCGCCTCTTGAAAGGCAGGACTGCCGATAACAAGAGCCGAGAGCCTCAGGGAGTGCAGCTTCTGAGAGGGGCTCCCCTCCTCTCTCTGCAGTGCCCCACAAAGCCTGAGCTGCAGAAGGGGTTGTTAGGGACGCAGGGCTTCTGGTCCCCTGGGCCAGGCCTCTGTGTGTGCGACCCAGTCATGACAAGGAAGGAGGAGGGCCAGGCTAATGCCTGCTTCTCGTCCAGCGGGAAACCCCCCAACTCCTGACAGGAAAACTCACTAGGCAGTCCCCCTTGTGACGGTTAAACTCATTGACAGACTCCTCTCTCGACAGGGAATGCACCAACAGACCCCGCTCCTGACACCGGAACTCACTGCCCTTCTCTCTCTCTCTCTCTCTTTCAGGACTGCCTGTAAGTACCTCCTGCATCTGTCTCCACTGCAGAGATCCTGTGCCCTGTGGTAACTGGTCCGGGTTGGGGACACTGAGACTGGCATGCCCTGCCCTCCAGGAATGCCCTCCCCGACCCTCTGATGGTGTTTCAAAGAATGCCCACCCCCACACAAACACACAGGGTCAGAAGAGGTCTAGGCCTTCTACCCTGGGCAGGTCAGGTCCTAGATTCAGTGAAAGACAGGCTTGTCCCTCAGTAAGCCCAGCTCCTGGGTCTACCCCCCCCCCCCGCCCCCACTTTGGAAGCACAGAAGAAAGTGTCATTTCTGCTCACTGCCTGCCCTGGGTGTCTGAAAAGGGAACAGGGCAGCTGGACCTGGGACTGTGGGGGTGGCGGTGGTGGTTTGGGGTTGGGGGGCTTCTTCCCCACTGTGGGGGTAGTGACCTCCTGTCCACATGGCCCTGGCAGGAGGCAGTGGCACTGGGGATTTTATGTGAGAGGGCCGTGGGCTGGTGTTGGCGAGAGAAGCACAGAGATTATAGGGGAGCTGGGGGCATCGTGAGGCCCAGGGTGGGGCAGGTGGGGGAGCCCCTCCCACAGAACCTGAGACGGGCCCAAGGCTAGAGAAGAGAGCCCAGAAGAATGGGACAGTGCGGAGAATGGAGCTGCGTCCTTGAGGGCAGCATTTGATATCCCAGCAGAGGCCCCAGCAGAGGCTACTGTGGAGAGCCGGGCCTGGAGCCGAGGCGCAGAGCGCAGCATCAGATCTTTCTCCGGTGCCTGAAAGCGGCCATTTCCATATTGTTCCTGAGATAAGAGCAGGATTTAATGCCCGTCTGTGGCCTGCAAGGAACCAAGGAGCTCATGTCTGCCGTCCTGTCTGGGCCCAGAGAGCCGTGCTCACCTCGGTGCCTGAAAGCGGGTCTAGTGGCCCATCTCAGGGCCTCGTCAACCATCTGGAATTTTCTCTGCAGTGGGTCACTCCACAGCCCACCTGCTGCCAATGAGCTAAACAATCCCTCTTGGGGGCAAAAGAGCCCTCACCTCCTGCACCCCTGGGACCTCAGTGCTGCATGTCTGCCCTTCGGGTCATAGGCCTTCCTTCCAGGAGCCTCATGTCTTCTGAGGGTATAGCTTACCTCCCTAGGACTCCCCACCCCTGACAGAGCTGCCTATCCAGGGAGTGAGCAAAACGGAGAGTTTAACACTCCTCCCTGGCCACCATCCGAACCCTGTGGGCAGGGAGGAGCCCACATCCACCCTTTCAGCCTGCCACACGAGACTTCCAACTTGGCCTCCCCTGGCTTGAAGCAGCGAGGAGGGCAGGGGGGTGATCGGAAGCCAGCCAGGCCGGCCTGGTCCCTCTAGTCTACAGGCAGACTAACTATCTGCAGCCAGCGGGGGGCCAGGTCTGAAGATGGCAGCTGGGGCCTTGCCTGGCCACTCCCCTCTGGGGTTCTTCTCAGGGGCCCTGACTGGGGAACAGGTGTGTGTGCCCGTCAAGAAGGACTCTGGCATCCTAATGCCACCTACCGCCTCCTTGCGCTTCACGTGTTGCTTTGTCCCCTGTGGGAGCCTGTACTCAGGCTGATGGCGCCATTGCAGAGAGGACTTTAGCAATGGGATCTGTGAGGTGGAGAGAGGTGAGTGAGGCAGCTGGCTTTTTCTTCCTCTGGAGAAACACGGGAGCTTGGGCCTCCTGCTGCCTGAATCATGAATGGGATTCATGATGAAATCTGGGGCCACTTGGCTCTGTTGGGCACTTCTGTGCTTCCCAGCAGTAGTATACCCACCAAACACTGTAGTTCTAGCTGTGCGACCTTTCTCAACCTCTGTTCCTCAGTATCCTCGTCTGAGAAATGGGGATAGCGATAGCTTCTGCCTCAGAAGCTATTTTCTTTTACTTAAAATAAAATATTCCAGAGGCCAGAGCGATAGTAGGGTGCTTGCCTTGTATATGGCTAATTTTTAGAACCCCATACAGTCAGTCCCCTGAGCCCATGCCAGGATCCCTGAGCACAGCAACCAGGAATATAACTCCTGAGCACTACTGGGTATGGCCCAAAAACCAAAAAAAAAAAAAAAAAAAAGAAATCGCCCCTGGTAGGCACAGGGGACCATATGGGATGCTGGGATTAGAACCACCATCCTTCTGCATGAAAGGTAAACGCCTTACCTCCATGCTATCTCTCCGGCCCCCCCAAAAATTTTTTTTAATTATTCCTAAGAATGGGGGACTTTTCTAAATGATAACCTGCTGGTTGTCTTTTGTTTTAAGGGAGAAGTGACTATTCTACTTGTCTTTATTTATAATTATTTCACTTTTGTTTGTTTGTTTGTTTGGGGGACACACCCAGTGGTGCTCAGTGGTTACTCCTGGCTCTGTGCTCAGAAATGACCCCTGGTAGGCTCGGGGGATCATATGGGATGTTGGTCATCGAATCCGGGCCAGCACGTGCAAGGCAAAGTCCTCCCTGCTGTGCTATCATTCCAGCCTCTTTGCTTATATCTGCCCCAACTTATTTCAAGAAACATTTTAGGGGGTGAGTCATGAATTAGAAAAGGAATCGGTTGGGTGGTGGGAGCCAGGGCCCTGTGCTGAGGGCCCCATGGGGTTCTATGCTCTGAGAGGGCCTTGGCGTTTCTTTGAGGAAATAGAGGAGACAGAGCTGGCCTGCGTGAGCTCAGAGCGCCCCTGCCGTCTGGGTGAAGCACTGCAGGCCTTGAACAGAAGAAATTTCTGTACCCCAAGGGGCCCTGGCCCCAGGCCAGCTGCTCCGTGCTGGTGGACACCAGGGGATGGCTAGAAGGCAGAGGGAGCGGGTTTGGGTCTGCACCCAGACTCTGATGAAAGAACATGCCGGTTCCTGGGCTGGCTTGGGCTGGGGGGAGGCTAGGAAGAGCAAGAAGCCGGTTCCTCCACTTCTGAGTCTTCCTGGAGGCCACTCAGAGTAGCGACATGTCTGAGAGCAATGCATCTGTGAAAACACAATGCCTCTTGCTTGGGAGCCAGTGTTCTAGCCAAATCCTCAGCAAAATTCAGCAGAGGGAAGGAGACAGAAATGAGACATGGGGCTGGAGAGATAGCACAACGGTAGGGTGTTGGCCTTGCAAGTGGATGACCCAGGACTGACCTGGGTTCGATTCCTGGCATCCTATATGGTTCCCCTAGCCTGCCAGGAGCAATTTCTGAGTGCAAAGCCAGGAGTAACCCCTGAGTGCCACTGGGTGTGGCCCAAAAACAAAACAAACAAACAAAAATTGAAACATGTCCAGGAGACACTGCCCAGCCTCCCTAAGGACCCCTAAGCTGGGCTTTTGGCAAGGGGTTCACTAGGGAACAAGAGTGAGCATGTCTGACTGACTCTCCCTGCTGTGGAGAGGCCTGTAACCAACCATTGAGCACCTTGACACATTCCCCTGTCTGTGGGAGAAGCTGGGTGCTGTGTAGGGAGAGATGTTCCCTGGGCCCCTCCAGTCCCCTAAAGCTCGTTTACCCCAAATCTTTTCAGCCCCTTGCCTTCCTCACTCCTTACCCCCATGCACTTTGCTAACCTCTGATCTGGACACAAATGTGATTTCTCTCCCCTTTACAAGATGAGGAAACTGAGGAAACTTTACAAGATGAGGAAACTGGCCAGGCAACTGGTCCAAAAGGTCATTGAAGTGGTAGAGCCAGGATTTGTACCCAGGCAGCTGACTCGGGCTCATAACTCAGCCCTGCTGTGCACCAAAGCCAGACTCCTGTCTCTCCTAACCCTGCCCCCGTCAGGCTAGCCCAGCTTCAGAAACTCTTCCAGCTCCGGGAGCAGTTTCTCAGCCATTCTCTGGAACCATCTAGAACCATCTAGGGGTCCTCAAACTTTTTAAACAGGGGTCCAGTTCACTGTCCCTCAGACTATTGGAGGGTCTGATTATACTAAAAACAAAACTTAGGAACGAATTCTTATGCACACTGCATAGATCTTATTTTGCAATGAAGAAACAAAACAGATACAAATACAATATGTGGCCCGTGGGCCACTGTTTGAGGGCCACTGATCTAGAAGCTCAGAGCACACAGCTTTCCCAGATCTGCTGGCCTTCAAGCTGACTCCTTTGCATATTCCTATGGTGACAAGAATTCTGTTCCGGGCCCAGAGAGATAGCACAGTGGTGTTTGCCTTGCAAGCAGCAGATCCAGGACCAAAGGTGGTTGGTTCGAATCCCGGTGTCCCATATGGTCCCCCGTGCCTGCCGGGAGCTATTTCTGGGTTAGACAGCCAGGAGTAACCCCTGAGCACCGCCGGGTGTGGCCCAAAAAAACAAAAAACAAAAAAAGAATTCTTTTCCAAAGTTCTGCTCTTTTCTTCTTTGTGGGGATGTTTTACATCATCCTATGGATCCAGCCCATGCCTTCCAACAGCAGTGCCTACCCCATCCTACTGAGAGGGGTCTGAAGCCGGTGGAAGCCTGAAACAAGGAAGCCCCAGTGTTCCTCACTTTCCCCCACAAAGAGGGAGCGGCTCTCTAAGGATCCCCATCCACACTCCCACCTCCTATTCTCTCAGCTCAGATGTGGCAAGTGAATGTGTGAGTGAATCAATCAATGAGTGAATGAAAGAGCTAGTAGGTGAATGAGGGAATGAACTAGTGAGTGAATAAATAAACGTCAGAAGGGAAGTTTAGTAATCAAGACCTCCCTTCCCACGGTTTGCCAGTCACTGAGACTCATGACAGGGTGGGCTGCATGGCCCCATGGAGACTCTAATCACTCCCCTTATCAACTTCTCTCTCTTTCTCTTCTCTTTCAGGGCCCTCCTGGAAAGCCCGGCCTCCCGGTAAGCACTGTTCACTACTCCCTTCCTTTCTACTCTCTTTAGTCTTTTTCTCATGGGTGGTGGCTGTGTTGGGGGTTAGAGGGAGCAGAGGTGAGAGGTCACCCTCCAGAGTCGCTGAGGCTGAGGGTGACACTTCCTCAAGAACCAGGAGAGCCTTGCAAGTTGCTCATGAGCCTGCACTGGCCACTTCAACTCCTGGGTATTCCTCAGGGGTCTCCACTGCCAGGCTGCCAACCCTGGGGTGGGCGAGGGTATCCCACTGGGTTACTGGCTGGGCCTCTTGCAAACCCATAAGACCTCACCATTATCTCACAGCTGGCCTGTCCTCCCTGAAAAAGGAAAATTTGAGAATTCTCTTTCCCCTGCCATCATTTCTGAGCTGTGCCAAGGAATTGTGGAGACTTTGGTTCAAAAGCATACTCCTCTCTCTCTCTCTCTCTCTCTCTCTCTCTCTCTCTCTCTCTCTCTCTCTCTCTCTCTCTCTCTCTCTCTCACTCTCTATCTATAATGTTTATCCATCCATATATCTATCTGTCTATTTCTCTCTCTCACTGCCATCTTCCTATGCGCCAGCCACTGGGCTGTTCAGGCACTCTGTGAAATGGACTTTGTTGTTTCCACTTGATGGATAGGGAAAGTCTCATGGGTAAAGATAACCCTTGTTTGATAGTTCAGGCTGCAGCTATAAGCTATAGGAGCCTTTTCTACCACACAGAGGCCAGAGGGCTATTTCCTGTGCTGTGTTCGAGAACAACCTCTAAGGTCTTCTGAGACCCCTGAAGCAGTCCCAAGCATAGGAGCCTTGGTTTCTGTATTCCAAAGGCCCGTTCATGGGATGTGAGTGACTTTGGGAAAGATCCCAGGCTAGTCAGACTGATGTGGAGCACGCAGGGTGAGGTGGACTGGTAGAAAGTGAGGGAGCGAAATTGTTTCTCTCTACCTAAGGTTCCTTCCTTCTCTGCACCCCCTTCACCCCAGTTCATCCTCTAGACCTTGAGATTATACTGGAAGCCCTTGAATAGTCTCAAATGCATGCTCAGCAATGACTTTCTTTATAAAGTGCATGTGGGTGGACATTTGGCTGAGACTAAAACGCACGCACGCACACACACACACACACACACACACACACACACACACACACACACACACAAACTCCCTCTGAGCAGAGCCCCGGAGCAAAAGAGGATGGGGAAATTGGTCTCATAAAAGCCAAGGAGAGGAAATCAGGTGATGGGGGGCACGTGGGCAGATTGGGCTGTTTCTGACAACCGCCACCTTGAAAAAGCATTTGGGGAAATTCCCAGATGAGAGGCTTTGCACACCGTTTGCAGCTGCCGACCCATTCCGCGCCTGCCCCTCACCCGGGCGGCGTTTTACAGCCCCAGACTGCAAAGAACATTAGTGTTTCAAAGACACCAAAACACATATTCTGAAAGAGTGTTCAGAAGTTCTGGCGTGCGTGAGCAGGCTGTGGAATGCAGTGCACTGCCCAGGGCCTGTGGGCCAGGCATCCTTGGCCATGAGGCGGCTTTTCCTTCAGGAAAGGGCAAGAAAGGGACCCAGAGAAGAGTCACTGGCTGTGGCCCCTGTGAGGTACAAGGCGCGTCAAACCCAGAATTGCTGTGAAGTTCAGTCGAGTAGGTGCCAGGCTCTGGGGTTGGCTGAGTGGCCAGAAGCTGTGGCCCACGAACGGACAGAAGACCGGGAGCCTCGGAGAGGGGCTCAGTTTCTAGGGAGGTGTAGGGCAATGGTCAGTGTGGACAGCCATATTGATTCTGACCTGCTGTGGCCAAGTCTGGCCACTTCATGTTCGTTTCGGAACAATTTCAGTTGCTTCTCTTTTCAGAACTATTGCTGACTCTGGCGTGTCACTGAGACCCCGGATGCTAATTGTCCCTGGCAAGGTTTTCTTTGACCTCAGTGGCCACGAGCACAAGCAGAATCACCCAGAAGTGTCCGTGTCCTTACGGGACATGTGAGCCCTGATTTCTCCCGCATCACACCCCCATCCCCTCCGACACACATGGGACACATTTTCTGAGGTCTTGGCTGTCTTCAGCGTCTGTCCTTCCAGGCGCTTAGCAAAGCCCAGACCCGTCCCCCTTGCCCAGACCCGATGACGTCTCCACACACATGATTGCAAAAAAAGATTTTCACTCGGGAGTGGGGGCGAGGGGACAAAACGTAAGAAGCAGATTTCCAGAGTGAGAAAAAGTAACTCCTGGCGACCGAGGCGTTTCCTCTGAGTCGCTGGCAGGTCCTGGTTCTCAGGCCTTCTTGTGCCCTGGGTGTCTGTGAGGGTTGTGGGGGGACTGTGGAACTGGATGCTGCCTGCTGTGTTCTCAGACAGGACCCAGGAAGGAGTTTAAGAAATGTGGGCGCAGCTCCTCGGCTCTGGCAGGGACAGCTCTAGAGGAGTGATTTGCCCATCCCTCACGTGCCCATCTATCTTGTGCTCATCTGTTCCATGCTCATATGTCTTATGGCAGTGCTGCTCACCCTGGCTCTGTACCTGCAAGTCCAGTATCCAGGCCAGAGATGGGATGGAAGGAAGGGAGGGAGGGAGGGAGGGAGGGAGGGAGGGAGGGAGGGAAGGAAGGAAGGAAGGAAGGAAGGAAGGAAGGAAGGAAGGAAGGAAGGAAGGAAGGAAGGAAGGAAGGAAGGAAGGAAGGAAGGAAGGAAGGAAGGAAGGAGAGGAGGGAGGGAAGGAGAGGAGGGAAGGAAGGAGAGGGAGGAAGAAAGGAAGGGAAGAAAGGAGGGAGAGGAAGGAAGGAGAGGAGGGAAGGAAAAAGGGAAGGGATGGAGGAAGGAGGGAAGGAAGGAGAGGAGGGAAGGGAGGAAGGAAGGAAGAAAGGAAGGAGAGGAAGGAAGGAAGAAAGGAAGGGAGGGAGGGAGGAAGGAAGGAGAGGAGGGAAGGAAAAAGGGAAGGGAGGGAGGAAGGAGAGGAGGGAAGGGAGGAAGAAAGGAAGGAGAGGAAGGAAGGGAGGAAGGAAGAAAGGAAGGAAGGGAGGGAGGGAGGGAGGGAGGAAGGAAGGAGAGGAGGGAAGGAAAGAGGGAAGGAAGGGAGGGGGGAGGAAGGAAGGGAGGAAGGAAGGACGGAAGGGAAGGAGAGGAGGGAAGGAAGGAGAGGAAGGAAGGGAGGGAGGAAGGAAGAAAGGAAGGAGAGGAAGAGAGGAAGGAAGGGAGAGAGGAAGGAGGGAAGGAAGGAAAGAGAGGAGGGAAGGAGGGAGGAAGGAAGGAAGGGAAGGAGAGGAGGAAAAGAAGGAGGGAAGGAGGGAGGGAGGAAGGAAGAAAGGAAGGAAGGGAAGAAAGGAGAGGAAGGGAAGGAAGGAGAGGAAGGGAAGGAAGGAGAGGAGGGAAGGAGGGAAGAAGAAAGGAAGGGAAGGAAGGAGGAAGGAAGGAAAGGAAGGAGAGGAGGGAAGGAAGGAGGGAAGAAAGGAGAGGAAGAGAGGGAGGGAGGAAGAAGGGAAGGAAGGGAGGGAGGAAGGAAGGAAGGAAGGAAGGAAGGAAGGAGAGGAGAGGAGGGAAGGAAGGAAGGAGGGAAGGGAGGGAGGAAGGAAGGAGAGGAAGGAAAGGAAAGGAAAGGAAGGAGAGGAGAGGAGGGAAGGGAGGAAGGAAGGGAGGGAGGAAGGAAGGAAGGAAGGAAGGAAGGAAGGAAGGAAGGAAGGAGGGAGGGAAGGAGGGAGGGAAGGAGGGATGGGAGGGAGGGAAGGGAGGGAGAGAGGGACAGAAGGAGGGAGAGAAGGAGGGAGGGAGGGAAGGAAGAAGGGCCTGGGACCCCTGATGAAATGCACAGGAAACTGAGGTCCAGACTGCTGGAAGCTCTTTCCATGGTATCCTATGCAAGAACTTTCTTTGCACAGAGTTCAGAAACTGATCAAGCAGGGTGCATAAAGTGAGCAAGTGAGGTACAGGAAGTGAGCAAGATAGTTGAAGCCTGAGCAAGTTTGCCCACACGACACGCAAGAAAGAGTGTGGACCCACAGCTATTGCTTGGGGTCTTCACACATGGCCCTGCCTCTATTGTCTAATTGTCTCTGCCTCCTTCACCAGGGGGACAAAGGCGCCATTGGGATGCCTGGACGTGTGGTGAGTTGGTGCATGTTCCTGTTTGGCACTCACTGCTTCCTTTCCATGCTGGTCTGTCCCACACCATGACAAGGGTGCCCCCCGGCCAGCTCTGAGGAGACCCTCAGCCTCCTCTACTTGAGTAGCTTCAGAGAGAACCAGGCCAGGAGGGGACGTTTCAGATTTTACGCTATGACTGTTCAGATCACTTCCAGGGCAAAGCGTGAGGAGAGCTCTGCCCACCACATACTGGGTGACTGGTGACGTGAGGAGGCCCTATTGCCCTGTCCCTACCCCCAAACTACAGTCCAATCTATGACTGAGAGTTTCTCTGCTGCCATCTCTCAGCAAATGTCCCCTAATTGCCTGGCAGAAACTGCCACAGAGCTGCTGCCCTAGATCCAGCTCAAAGAGCTGAACAGTTCCAACACGTTATTTCTAGGGGAAAATCAAAGATGGCCCCAGAGAAGCCAGAAATCTGGGAGACGCCTCAGAAGTGTGAAGTGCACCTTAGAGTGGGGGTGCTCTCCAGGGTGATGGTGATGGTCTTTGGTGGGCTAGAAAAAGCAGTCAGTGCAGGTCCCTGGGGCCACACTCTGGCCTCACAGGCTCCCAGCCTTCACCCTTGGCCCCACCTTATTAGCTTTGCGTCATAATGAGCCTCATTCCTGTCCTGGATGGCTCAGCCCTGACCCCCTGTCTGGTGTTCAGGGAGCCCTGAGTTTCCTTGTTTGGTGCAAAAAGTAAAGACATGCAAATCTCAGAACACCTAAGCATGCTCACTGCATTCCGGGCACAGCACAGACAACCTGGCTGGTCAGTCTGGGTTCCCTGGGTTCCCTCAGGGATGGCAGGAGGCAGGCGCTGTGTTTGTGCTCATTTTTCAGATGGGGAAACTGGTGTCGGATCTGCCACCAGGTCGTTCAGCCAGAGAGAAGCTGCTCTGGGATTTGAACCCAAGCAGCAGGGCCCCAGATCTATGATCTTTTGTATTGGGGGGGAGGGTCGATCCACATCTGGTGGTGTTCAGGGCTCACTCCTGACTCTGCACTCAGGGCTCACTCCTGGCGGTACTCGGGGGAACATACGGGATGTCGGGTGGAATCCAAGTGTGCATACAAGGCAAGCACACTACCCACTGGACTCTCTCTCTGCCCCCAAAACTGTGCTCTTGACCCTGACTGTGGCCCGTTCTTCAACGGATCACAGTCCTCAGGAGGGGGTGGGTCTTAGTGGAGTGAGAGTTTTAGAACCTGAGAAGTGACTCATGTCCCAGAACTCCGAGCTCCTCTCAGCAGCTGTGGGCCAGACTCTGAGGCCGGAAGCCTCTCGACGCTCCCCTGCTACCTGGATGCTGCCCTGTGCAGACCAGCGACACCTCAGCCAGCCTGTCTGGGCATATGCTCTCCCCGGCCCAGATTGGCACCGGCTTGCCTAGGATTGGGTGCTGTTGGCTTTATCCCCAAGTTCTCTGCCACAGTCCTTAGTCCTCATGGTGGTTGCAGGTCCTGCTTCCTTATTATTTTCAGGCCTCTTCGTGCTTTCCTGAGGCTTGTGCCCTCGAGAATGTGACAAGGAGTCATGGCGGCCTATGGAGAGCTTGGGGTGGTCAATGGGCAGTGACGTGTCCACACCTCTGTACCTCTGCTCCATGCTCCGTCCCCCAATGGGTGTGCGGCTGTGGCCCCACCACGGCCTCAGATGGCACCTTAACAGCTCCGGGGAGTGAGGGCCCTCCTGCCCATGTCCAGCTGACCTGACAGCCAGCAATGCCCACCTCACCTCACGGGGCCCAGCAGCGAGGCCTCAGCAGATTTTCTACTCTGTGTGTGTCTCTCACACACTCTATCTGTTGTTCTCTCCCACTCTCTCTTTTTATCCCTTTATTTCCCTCTTGCTGTCACTCCCTTTTTTTCTCTCTTCTCCTCCTCTCACATTCTGTCTCTCATTGTCTCCCTTGCGCTCTCACACACTCTCTCCTTTGTACATACAAGTCTCTCTCTCTGTCTCTCTCTTACACACACACACACACACACACACACACACACACACACACACACACACACACACACGCTGTTCTAGCTCTCCTTGGAGCGGCCACAGGGCTGGCCAGGGTGAGGCACTAGCTGCCCGTTGGCCACTAGTCATCCCCCGCATCCGCCTCCGTGTGGGGTTTCGCCTCCTATTTCACGGCGACTTATTTTGCTGTGTCCCTGTGCTGTGAGCTCGAATTCCGGGGGGGCGTTCTTTTCTCTCACCCTCTCTTTTTTCTCCCCGGCTCTGTTCCCTGCAACCCCATCTTGTGTGTGGCTGCCCCAGGGCCTAAAGGGTCAACCAGGCGAGAAGGTGAGTCCTCCCGGGTCCTGCCTGCGCTCTCCTCTGGCCTCCCCTTGCACCCATGGACTCTTGAGGGGGAGGGTGCTGGGGCCCTATCCCAGCCCCGTGGACCTGTGCAGCACCCATAGCCTCTCGTGACCCACTTTGCTAACAGCTCCCACACGTCAGCAGCAGTCATGGGGATCCTGGGCGGTGGTCCCAGCTTCCCTGGCTCAGCGGGTCTCCAGCCCCTCTCTAGCCAACAGACCCTGTTTCTCGCAGTCACCCCTCCCTTTACCAAGGCAGACCCAGAGGTGCCGTGTGTAGCCTGGACACCTCTGGGCTGCCCAGGGGCCAAACTCCAGAACCCCAAGACTGAAATGTCCGTTGTGGAGGGTTCTCCAGGCCTCACAGAGCAGCGCCTTTGTAGAGGAGAAGCTAAGACCTAGGGAAGGGGTGGGGTCCGCCCTGGGACCATTGGAGTGAAGGTGAGAGGGCCAGAGGCCTCCTGTGCCCCCTGCAGTAGGGACCTGCCAGAGACACCCCCAAGCCGAATCCTGACAGCCCAGCAGTCCCCTCAGCTGCCACCTGGTCCCCAGAATGCCACCCCAAGTCTACCCAGGATTTGCCTCTTCCCTGGCCAGACTGTTCTGTTTCCTGGGGAAACTGAGGCACAGAGAGGCAAGTTCACAAAGCCCGAGCACACAACAGAGAACAGCAGAGCTGGAGACAAGCCCTGGGGTGGGTGCCTGTGAAGACCACAATCTCTCTAGCTAAGAGGGGACTGAAAGGACTGACAGCTGCCTGCCAGGGTCCTCTGCATCTGTGTAAGGACCAGAGTTCAGGCTGCTTGCACCCGGGGTCCTTGCAGACACTTCCAAGCACTCTTGAGTAAAGCTTCCAGCAAGGATGAGAAAGAGAGAGAGAAAACGAGTGAGTGCAGCTGGACTCTCCTAACAGGAGGCTCTGCGCTCCACACCCTGCCACCTTGTAGGAAATGAGAAAGATAATTGTAGGTTCTGCTGTCCTAGGCAGGGCCCATCTCCCTGAGCTCTTTCTATGGCCCTCAGGGAGATGGGCCCTGCCTAGGACAGCAGAACTCAGGGGACTGGGCCTGAATCTTTGGCGAGGACAGCTGAGTGTGCCCTGGTGGGGCTTGGGGTACCCAGTGGCCTGACCTCCTCCCAGCTGGGCACATCTGGGACAGATGCTGCCAGTTCATCAACCCAGCCCCTCTGCTCCGTCCCTTCTGCCAGCCTGTGCCACCCCCACCGTATATATACAGTTAGCTCCATCCCCACGACTTGAACCAGCACTTGGTGCTCCCAGAATCCCCAGCACTGAGGCCAGAGATTCTCCTCCTTGGCCTCTGGGCCTGGTGCCCTGGTGCCTGCTCTCCGCAGGGGCCTGTGCTGTCACCATGCAGCCAGAGGAGCGTTCAGGGATGAACGTTGGGGTCTTTGGGGTCATGGGTGCAGGGCCATGCGGAGACTAATGCTGAGCTGAGTGGGCCCCGTCTCCCCTTGCCACCTGCCTGCCAATCCGCCCTGAATTCTCGCTCCCCTCTTGCCTCAAGTTCCCCCCGCCCTCACCATTGCCCTGTACCCCAAAGGCTCCTCCTGGGCCCCTTGTCGTTCTTGCCAATGCTCTTCCTCCCACCGCGCCCTCTTGTCCTCTGGCTCTGTGCCCATCATGCCCCACTTTCCCCCCTGCCAGCTGCTCTGTCGCCTCCTTTTTGTACTGTTCTGCCACACCCCCACGCCATCCCTCTCTGTCCCCCTCTGTCCCACAGGGGGCCCCAGGAGACTCCGGGATGTCCATCATCGGCCCCCGAGGCCCCCCTGTAAGTGTTTTTGCTTTTCTCGAAGGTAGTGAGTTAAGGGGAAGGGTCTAGGGGGAGAGGCAGTGGCCACGGGGTAGGGGGGGACACGGCCCCCACACCGGGCTCTGGGGCTGGGGCTGCTGTTGATGTTACAGCAAGTGACCTACTAAGACGTACCTAAATCACCGCCTCTCTGTGGGCCTTCCACCGAAACAGCAGCAGCTGTGAGGCGGCCCTGCTGTTTACTCGTGGAGGGGTGCTAAGGGGTGCTCCAGCTGTCCTAGGAACCAGCCTTGTTTCCGGGAGCTCGGGAACAGGTACCCAGAGCCCAGAGTTACCGGGCCAGGCGCCCCATCTTGGTCTTGGCAGAAGTCCAGCCTTATCCCCCCTCTTTGGGGAGCATTGGGCCCTTCACCTCAGGTCCCTGCCCCTGTGATTTCAGACTTGGGAAGCCGGACTCTTTCCCCACTGACGCTGCTGCCAGGGCACAGAGGGGACCACGTGGTGATGCTTTTGCGGCAAAGAAAACCACGAGCCACTTTTCTCAGACATGGCACCACCCGCTCCCACCACATCTGCTTATGTCAGAGTGGGAGGACCCCAGATATGCCGTAGCACAGCCCCCCTCAGACAAGGAAACTGAGGAAACAGGATTGTGGTTGGGATCCTACTTAGCATCTGAGATGGAGATGGAGCCCAGCATCCTGGCACAGGATGCTCTCTTCCCCACCCTTGCAGACCCTTTAAGCTAGCCCAAGGTTGTCGTGTCTATGCGGAGCCAGAGCTAAGTTCCTCTCAGTCCCCACTTGCAGCGGGGTGGGGAGCCTGGGCTGCCGATTCTGCTCAGCAGACACAAGTAGGCCTTGGGCGGGGCCCCCTCTCAAAGGGAGGGTGCTCAGCCCTTGAGTACCCCTCTAGTTACTTCAGGGAGCCTTCGAGCACTACTGCAGTAGGACTTGTGTTAGGTTCATACACTTACTGTGGGTGTTGACTTCTCAAGGAGCTGGCCCTAGCACTTTGCTAGGTGCTCCTGCATGCGACTTGCGGGACAGTAAGGACAGGTGAGTGCAGCTTGCCTGGGCTGTCACAAGGCTAGAAAGAGCAGCTAGCACTATTTTTCAAATGCAGAGCGTGCATGGACGCGTGAGTGGACGAGTGTGTGGACATGTATGAGGATGAATGCTTGGACGAGTGAGTGGACATGTATGTGGATGCATGCTTGGACGAGTGAGTGGACATGTTCATGGACTCTGGAGGGCAGGCACTGGCCCTGTACAGAAATACAGTTAGCCTAACTGCTTGCAGGCAAGACTGGTGAAACATTTTGGCTTTTAATTTTCAGCCACAACTGGCAATGTTCACAGCTTATTCCTGGTGCTGCACTTAGAAAGCACTCCCGGCAGACTCAGGGGACTGTAGGGGACTCGGGATGGAGGCTGGATTGGCCTTAGGCAAAGCAAATGCTCACTCCGCTGTGCTATCTCTCTGGCTCCACTGAGCTATTTGGGAATTGTTAAGGGGAGGCATTCAGCACTGCATATATAACATTTGGAGAGAGGAAAGAAGAGTGGCAACCCTCCTGGCAGAGGGTTGAGTAGATGGGGTGGAAGTGGAAAGAAGTGGGCAGTGTGGCATGTTGGGTGTCCTCAGAATGTCCAGGGAGGTATCTGACACTCCAGAACAGGCAGTTCCTACCACACCCATCCCTGTGTGCAGTGCCCTTGTGCTGGAATCCAGAAATCAACTTGGTGGCAGTATTTACACCACAGAAATTGGCAACCGTTGTACAAGGCAAAACTCTGCTTCTGCTACTATTCCTTGCCTCAACCAGAGAGTTGCATTTCCCAGAGGCATTTTCTTGGAGAGGTCAGGACTGATTGGAAGTAAGAAGCAAGAGATGGCCAGGTCAGGGCAGTTGTAAGATGGGGCCTCCTGCACAGTCAGAAAGGAGGGAAGAGGGACATCTGGTCGACCTTTCCAAAAAAGCCTTCTGTCTGGCAGGGTTGCTTTTCCCTAAACAAGTGGCACTTGTGAGGAAGGACCAGAGAGCAGGATCTACTTCTAAAATCACATGACTTTTCTCCACCTTGCCATGGAATTATGGGAGGCAATTTCAGGGCAGAAGGTGAAGCTTATTTCCCCGGTTTTTAGATACCAGAGCATGATATCAGTCAGTGAACCATCTACCAGTCACTCTATAAATGGAAAATGATCCTATTCCAGTGATTTGTGGACTTAGGAGTCCTATAAAAATAACAATTTCTTTTTTATTGGAAAAAAAGAAGAAAAAAGAGTTTGCATGGAAGTCAGGGGAAGTCTGAAAAATAAGGAAGAGGGGAATAATGAGGAAGAGGAGCCTTTACTAGATACCGAAATGTACTGTGCAAACAAAGCAACTAAAACAACAAATAGAGCAGAAATGGAGAAGCCAGAAATTAAGCCAAGGCACCTGGGGAATTTGACATCTGGGAATTGGGTCCACGACAAAGGCTTGATTTCACAATAGGAGGAGAAAAATAAGTTGTTTAGGAAATCAAACCTGGACAACTGGCCTTTTTATTAATTAAAAAAATAAGTAAAACTGAAGGAAACATTAAAAAAAAGAGAGAGAAAAAAAAACCCTGACCTGAATCTCTACTTGATTTGCTCTCTCAGTCTCAACTCCAAAGAAATAAAATATTTCAATGTAAACTAGGAAGCTGAAAAATACCAGAATAAGCCCATACATGCATGCATGTTTTATAATTCCGAAAGGCCCTTTGCAAAATGACCTACAACCCAGCCAGAGGAAACACTCGATAAACTGTGGATGTACATGTAGGATTTCCATATGGCAAAAAGTGGACCATAAACAAAAGCAAAGCTACATCCTCGGTGGGCAGAATATTTGCAACAGAAGGAATTCCCAGGAGCTCCTAACTTGACTAATAGCTTTCCTCAGATCAGTTGGAAAAAGACAAACAACTCAGTTGAAGAGATCAGTAAAGAACACAAACAGGCTAGTAAACACGGGAAGGGATGCCTGACCGCAGCGTCCTGCAGTGAAGATGTGAGTTAGAACCCAGATGAAACCCATCCAAGAGCCTTTCGGGTCCCTCCTCTGCAGGGAGCAAAGACCAGTTTCCATTTGGTCTGTGACAGCATTCTTCCCCACATCCCCCCCAAAAAGTCTTGGTTAGCCCTGCCTTTGGTTCTGGTCAGGAGAGCTGCGTCCCCTCGAAGGCTGGCTCTGTAGTTAGCAAACCGTGTGATTATCCCTGCCATGTAAACAACCGGGAGTGGGGCTCGGGAGCCATTTCTTGGAAACCTCTCCTGCCGCTGACCTTTCCCTCTGGCCTCTCGTGTTCGGCTGAGTTGAACGTTTACACTCAGAGGTCTCAGGGGTCACACTACACGCTTTCCGGGTTTTCTCCTTAGCGCTATTCATAGCATCACTTACCCTGGAGGGGAGCGTGGCATCTTCCCCCTCTGCATTTGGGGGCTGGCCAGGGGCCCGTCCTGGGCCTGCAGCTCACTCCAGCGGACTACCTGCCCCACCGGTGCACCCTCCTGTCCTCTTAATCAGCTCTCTTGAGTGTGTCCCCTGAGGGAGGCCTCTGGAGTCTCTCATCCATGGCTTCGGGGAGAACCCTCACTTTGCAAAGATGTGGCAGGTTCCTAGCCAGCGGCTGCAGAGACATGTTCCTCTGGCTCAGATCTGCAACCCGGGCTGGCCTCTGAGCAGTGAGGGTTCTCTGTCTCCCTGTTCTGCTTTGGTGTGCCTAGCTTGATGTGAGTCAACACGTATCATCACTGGCAGCCATAGTGTGAATAGATTGTACAGCCTGGTTGTGATTTGGTGGCTGTCCTTGGTCCCCACTCGACAGATGGACACAGAGGTACCTTATAACCACGTGATTCCAACTGGGCTCAAAAGCCCAAGCTTGGAGAAAGATGGAGCCTTTCAGGGTTCGGAGGAGACTCCCTGCCAGGCGTGTGTCTGATGTGAGAGAGCCCACGGCTGAGCCCCTGTGCCCAGGGAGTGAGTAGGGGAAGGATGAGGGTGCACACAGCAGCCACGATGGCTTTTCCCTAAACCTAGAACAAGGAATAGGGGGTTCTTGATGGCTGGTTCCTGAGAAGGAGGTGACTTTGGGAGGAACCACGCTGAGCTGCTCCTGGCATCAGGGGTTACTCTTGGCTCTGTTCTCAGGAACCACTTCTAGCAGTGTTCAAGGGACCATATGGACTGCTAGGGATAGAACTCAGATTATGTATGTGCAAAGCAAATGCCCTCCCAACTGACCTATCACTCCAGCCCCAGGAGTGACATTTCTTTGCTCTCCATGGCTGGTCCCTGCCCAGCTCAGTGGCACAGCCCTGATGGACTCCAAGCCACTTGCCCTGAAACGTGGCCATAAAACCAAGTACCTCAGTGACCCTCGTCGGGTCTCCCATTTGGAGAGCCTTCTGCACAACCAAACCTCCCGAACCTCTAGGGTGGAGGGACATGCAGGTGCGGGAATTCCCCTGCAACCAGCAAAGAACTGGGGGAGTGAGGAGGAAACAGCCTGCTAGCCAAGACCAGGAGAAAGTGAACAAAGTGGCCAAAAACACTTTGGGAAGGTCAGAGTTCTGCAGGTCACTGCGCTCCAAACCATCTTCAGATAAGTGGCCCAGCAGTGATTGTGTAACTCGAAAGGACAGTGTGGTGGGGCTGAGTCCTTTCCACATGGTCCCCACTGTCCCCGCGGTCCCCCCTATCTCTGTGGCCCCACTGTCCCCATTTTCAGCCATTTTCCATGCTTAAGTGCTGAGTTTCTGGGGAGTCCCCAGGGGCTGCTTCCCAGGAAGACGCCTGCTCTGCCCCATTCCCAGTGCCCAGAGACCTAGGACATTCCACACCCCTCTCTTCCCTCCTCCCAGCCCACTCAACTTGGTGAGTGAGTGTGCTTCTGGGAGTCAGGCAGGGTGCTCAGGATTCACTCTTGTTCCTCCCATCATCCTCCTTTTCTTCTTCTCAGGGCCAGCCGGGCACCCGAGGTTTCCCTGGATTTCCGGTGAGTGGGGGCGCTGGGTCCATCTGCCCATCCTTCAGTCCCAGCTCTCCCTTCCTAGTCCTGAGTGTGTGAGGACCACCTCCTGTGGCCTGTCACCTGGAGGACACCGGGGGGACACAGGCCCAGAAAGAGAAGTCAGGGGCAGTCGGGATGCAAGAGATGGTGGCCTGCAGTGTGGTCGCAGTGAGCAGGCACCTGAGCATCCTTGACCCCTGCTAAAAGGCACAAGAGAAGCTGTAAGAGGAGGTGGAATGTCAGCCCCATCTCTGCAGCCCTTAACGCTGTTCCCCTGGCTGCCCGGAGGCCAACTCACCCCTCCCCTCAGGGACCCCCTGATGCTAGCAGCCTCTCAACAGAGAGGGGGTCTCTGGGGAGATCCATTGGGATCTCCCTCAAACCTGCATGTCTATCTCGTTTCCTCACAAGGATCCCCAGGGGTAGGAAGGTCTGGTGTTTTCATGTTCTTTTAGGGGGGGAGATAGGCCTGGGTTAAGCCAGGGTCACACCAGCAGGCCCATGCCTGAGTCTGTTGGATGGGAACCTCTCGGGTCAGGCAGGGGCCTAGGGGTGCTCACTATCTCTTTCCATTTTCAGGGCCCCATTGGACTGGATGGCAGGCCGGTGAGTACACCCCGTGTGATGGGAGAACCACACTCCTCTTTGTCAAAGTCCCTCGGCCTTTGACTTTGGGTCCCTGGCCCCGTGGGGACACAGACACAGAAAGGGGCTCTGGCATCCAAACAAGAGGGCCCCTAGCACCCACTGATTGGGGGTGCCTGGGAGGAGGCTAGGGCAGGGAGAACAGTGGGGGAGCAGCAAGGCAAGAAGAGGGCAGAGGAGCACAGCCCTGGGAGGAGCCCACGCTGACCATGGCTCCCAACTCCACCCTTATTCTCCTATTTCCATTCCCGTTCCCAGAGTCTCTCTTCCAGGACACACTTCATACCCACTGAGTCTGCTGGGACATTAAATGCACACACACACACACACACACACACACACACACACACACACACACACACACACAATCCCTCAGTTTTTGGGGAGAGGAGACACACCCACCCATTCTCCTAGAAGGACTGACCTGGAGCTGGCAGGACCCCTCCAGGCCCCTTAAAACTGCCCACACAGTGAGGGCCCACACCACCTACTCCGTGTCAGTCCACCCTGAGGTGGGGGGTCCACCAAAGGAGGGGCTGGAGCGACAGCAAGTGGGCAGGGCAAATGCTTTGCACAGCGCTCACCCCAGTTGCATCCCAGGCATCCCATAAGGTGCTTTGAGCATCTCAAGGTAGGGATCCCTGAGCGCTGCTAAGTGTGATCCTGCCCCCAAAAGCAAAGCCAGCCTTGGTGAGGTCAGAGCAATAGCACAGTGGGAAGGGCGCTTACCTTGCATGCAGCTGACCTGGGTTTGAATCACCAGCACTCTGATGCTCCTTTGAGCCCTAGCAAGAGAGGTCCCTGAGTGCAGAGCCAGGAATTAGCCCTGAGCACTGCTGGGTGTGACACCTCACCCCCATGAAAGAACTGTGCAAAGGAAGCCTTGGGAAGGGCCTGCCCCAGCTGCGTTCCTAGCTTCATGCTCTTTTGCAGGGCTACTCCGGACCTAAAGGAGAAATGGTAAGACCCAACTCCTCTGTTCCCAGAGGATGGGCCCTCCCCAGGGGGACCAAGCAATGCCCAACAAAGGGGCTCAGGGGCAGAGGGGGTGGCTATCCCCAAGGCCAGCCCAGTCACAGACAAACCCAGCTAAGTTTTCACCCACACGCAGGAGGCATGGGGACAGGTGGGAAGTGGAGAGGGGCCAGAGTGCAGAATCTGTGCTTGGGTAGTGCCACTTGGGACAGTCAACCTCTGCCCACACCCATGGACCCAGAAGCCAGCAGCACCCTCGAGGAGTTGGTCAGCCGTGGACATCTGCCCTACCCGTGGGCACTGGGGAAGCACTTACGTCCTCCTTCTCCTGCCCCTCGTCTCTCTGCAGAGACTTTGATGGCTCTGATCCTTCATCCTCTTTCCCTGGGGTCCCCTTCCAGGGCCAACTGAGATTGTTTTACCCCTATGCCACACCCACCCTGGGCAGACACACCCTGTCCTTCTGGCCAGCCTTTGTGGGTACTGAGAATTCCCCACTCTATTCCCCTAGATCCATCTGCCCTGCACACCCAAAGGCTGTGGGCTGCCTCTCCCGGGAGCTGGGCTGGAGCTAAGGGTTCAGAATCCACCCTGAGAGGGCTAGAGAGATAGCACAGTGATAGGGCGTCTTGCCTTGCATGCAGCTGATCCAAGACAGACAGTGGTTCCCATCCTGGCATCCCATATGCCCCCCCACCCCCGTGTCTGCCTGCCAGGAGAGAGTTCTGAGTGCAGATCCAGGAGTAAGCCCTGAGCAAAGCCAGGCATGACCCAACACTCCTCCCCCAAAAAAAAGAACCCACCCTGAGGACTTGAGAAAGGACAAAAGGGACATGTGCAGACATGGGATCGATCGGCTTTTGCCCCCGTGTATTATAAAGGGGTCCCTTTGGCCTCGCACCTCTGTAGACCTGATAGCCTGATGGGAAAAGTGGACAGATAAGGAGCCCTCTGTGCCAGGAAAGAGAGCCCAACTGAGCTTCCATCTTATGATCACGGGGCTGTCCCAGGGGAGCAATGTAGTTTCCTTGAGCCTTGGGGTCCATGGGTAGCACCAAGCATACAGCACCCAACCTATTTACACCTACTCCAGGCTGTCTTAAAGGGGCAGCAGCCACTCATGTCACCCCAGGGGCATGCCTAGTGCACCTCAAACCAGTTCAGAGAACCTTGGAGTTCAAAAGTTCCTGGCACTCTCCGTCCTCCTTAATATTAGCTGTGAGTTAAAATGAAAAGCCTTGCATGTGGCTGACCCAGGACAAACCACAGTTTGATACCCAGCGTCCCATATGGTCCCCCAAGCTAGGAGCAATTTCTGAGTACAGAGCCAGGAGTAACCTCTGAGCTCACCAGCTGTGGCCCAAAAAACAAAAAACCAAAAAAAAAAAAAAAAAAAAAAAAAAAGAGAGTGTTTGAGACCAATTCAAGACCTCAGACTGGGAAGTCTGACCTTCACCCCCAAATCATGCAGGCCTGGCCCGGCCTCCTCTTCCACCCAGTGTCTGTGCTGAGACAGAGGCTTTGTTTCCCCAGAGGCCCTTGAGATGACCCACCTGGACGGCCACATGGGGGAGGACGGGGAGGGAGTGCAGGGCAGTCCTGCACTCTGTCGTTCCACCCACCCACACACGCCCCAGGATTTCCCAGACTGGAGCCTGGTTCTGATGTCACATGAGGGCCCACACTAGTGCCCCCAACCCACCCAGACGGCCAAGCCCAAGTCCTCAGGGCTGAGGTTCTGGCCCAGTCTGGGAGCCCCAAGCGGCCTCCCTCAGTGTGGCTGAGGCAAAGCAGCTGGCACAGCACATCTCACCAGCTGCCCAGCGCCTCTGCATTGAGCTCTCGTCTCCGGCACCTCCTTGGGGAGCTGAGTGTGATGTGCATGTTCTCTCCTCTGTACTCAGCACCCCAAAAGTCCCTTCCCCTCTCCCCGCTACTCCAGACATGAGGCGTCCTTCGCACCTCCTCAGCTCTGGCTTCTGAGAGAACCAGATGCCTGGGTCGAAGGTCCTTCTCCCACCCCTGCCCGGGAACAGGACAAGACAGGAAGGAGGTTCCTGGGGAGCCTAGAAAGCGGTTTCAGCTGCGGAGCGCCTACTCCTCTCCCTAAGGACCCCCCAGAATCTGCAGCCTTGGTCCCAGCCCCATCTGACCCCCTCGGATGCCTGTGGGCTCCCGGACTGGGTCTTGGGCTGAGAGGGTAGGAGATTGAGAACAGACCGGTATATTCTAGAAGGTTCCCTCCCTCCTGTGACTATGCTCCATACAGAAGTACACCCAAAGTGCGTTCTCCTGCTCTGCAGTACCCATGAGAGGGGTTGTGGGTCAGAGCCTGGCGTGGCGGAGGGGTGGGAAGAAGTCACAGGGCCTGGAGGTCCCCCCATACCGACCCTCCTCCTCCTCGACGCCACTGACTGAGTGTTTATGCCCCATAGGGCCTGGCGGGTCCTCGAGGACTACCCGTGAGTAGAGCGCCCTGCGGTTGCTGGCTGGGACTTTGGGCCTGACTTGCTTTCTAACTCGCTTGCTCTCTCTTTTCCATCTCTTCATAGGGGCCTCAGGGACAGAAAGGAGAAAAGGTAAATCTGCAAGGGACCTGTGGTACCCCAGGGACAGCAGTGGAAAGGACGGGTCTTGGGGTATCTGGGTGCTTCAGAAACTGAGCTGACCCCCAGGGCTGCCAGGGAAGGTCTGTCCTGGGGTTGGGGGCTGGCCCCTCCCTGCCTCTTTGGCCTTCCTCCTATACCCCCACAGTGTTACATGCCCCCTCCTTGAGCCCCAAAGACCTGGTCTCCAGCCCCTCAGCCTGTATTTTATGGAAGCTCTCTCACCCCACAGCCCACTGCCTCCTTGTCTGCTCCCCTGCTTGGGCACCCACTGGGGTCTCCCCAGCAGGGCAGAGCTGTCCCCTATGCCCAAATGGGGGCCTGGGAGTGGGGAGTCCTGGGGGACTGTGGGGGAACAGGGGAGGAGACTTTCTCAGAATCTGTACCAAGGCACATCTGAGGATGGCTTCCCTCAAAGCCTGACTGCCTGCTCCCCGCTCTCCGTTCCCAGGGCCAGTGTGGCGAGCACCCGCATCGGGTAAGTGAGCCCCGAGAGCTAAGTATTCCTGGGCACACACAACCCCCAACTCAGGACCCCAGCATCTATGAGCTCAGGGGACAAGGATCCAGAACCCCTCTGTGCTCGGTTGTGAGGGATAGTGTAAGGGGACACTCCTGGTCTCTCTGTGTATGCTCATGCCAGGCCCCTGATATGTCCCAGCGTGTTTCTAGAATCTTCCATGCATGTGCCTGAGCCATGGCTGGTGCGGGGGGACTGTGAGGGCGTCTCATTTTCCACCATGAGATAATTTCCACATGGTAGGAGGGACTCAGGGCCCATTCAGGAGGCTCAGCCTGGGTGTGGGGTGCAGGTTGCTGACATCGCTGAAGCACCCAGTGGCTTCCGTTGGCCTTTCAGAGGAGGAGGAGGAGGAGGTAGGAAGCCCCCCCACACACACACACAGGCTGGGGATGTTGGGGCTGGACCTTGGCCCACAGCGAAGCCACTCCCTGGGCCTTGCTCTGACCCCAGGAAGCTGAGCACGGAAGCACCTTAGACCCGCTTAGAGCCTTTCCAGGAGGACAGTGGAGTGGAAGGAAGGAGGGAGGGAGGGAGGGAGGGAGGGAAGGAGGGAAGGAAGGAAGGAAGGAAGGAAGGAAGGAAGGAAGGAAGGAAGGAAGGAAGGAAGGAAGGAAGGAAGGAAGGAAGGAAGGAAGGAAGGAAGGAAGGAAGGAAGGAGGGAGGGAGGGAGGGAGGGAGGGAGGGAGGGAGGGAGGGAAGAAATAGAAAACTCAAAATAGGAGAGATAGAACGGGGTAAGGTACCGGCCTTGCATACCTTGCCTGACCCAGATTGGACCCCTGACATTTCATTGGATCCCCCTGGAAATGCCAGGAGTAAGCCTGAGCACAGCCGGATCTGACCCACAAGCCCATCCTCCCCGATAAAGTGAAGGTCGGGGGCCAGAGAGGCTGAAGGGGGCCGGAGAGCGGGGACACAGACCGAGCCAGGCCCTTGGTGACACATGCTCCTGGGATGCAGGGGTGGGAGTTCTGGCCAGCTTGACCCTGACCCAGTAATAGAAGGGCAGCTGTGTTTATTCTCAACCGTGGGCTCACAGGACTGTTATGTCACCGCATGAAAGACAACACAACTGGGTCATCCATCCTGGGAAACTGTCAGGGTGGCTCACGGCTCCCCGCCTCATGCAAGAAGAGGAAGAGGGAAGGGACAGAAGGTTCCAGAAGCACCCTGGGGTAACGGGTGCCAGAGCACAGCTCGGTGGCTGTGACCAGGTCGGGGAGAGGGCAGATTCGGAGACTCCATTGCTCCTTTTGGGACCAGGGAACGGGGGGGGGGGGGGGGGGGCAATGGGTCTGGCTTCCTGTGGGCACTGGGAGGAGAGGCTCAGGAAATGAGGCCAGCTTGCAGTGTCCCTAGAAAAGGCGTGACAGGGGTGTGGGTGACCAAACTGAGGAGGAGCCACCCCATCACAGCTCCTGGTCTGTAACATCTCCATCCCCCACTGCACCAGGAACCCCCGACCAGTTTGCTGGCAGCTCTGCGTGCCAACCAGATAATAACCATGAAGGTTTGTAGGTTCTGAAGGGCCCAGGCACCCTGGGCACAGCTGTCCAACATTGCTTGAACCCCACATGCACGCGCACAGAGTTACTGCCGAGCTTCTGGGTCCTCCATGCCATGCAGGATGCCTGCACCTCTCAATCCTCAAGATTGCAAAGCACGTTGCAAAGTTTTTGGGGTTTTTTGTTTCTTTTCAGAAGTTGAGCCAGTGCTAGTTTTGTCTTCACAGAGGTTCTGGCAGCATCTAGTGCCACGGGGATCTGGGACCCAATGGGCAACAACAGGAATTTCCAAAAAAGAAAATGACGTTCGATAATTTGATGGCAAATTGCTCCCCTTCCTGCCCCCCCCCCCCCAAGTGGCTAGCTAACCCTGCTGGAGATTCTTGTTTTCCAGGCCCTCGGGCCCCAGGGCACGCGAGACCCGAGTAGCATTTAGCTGGTGCCCACACTGACCACACCCTCGGCTGGCTCAGGGCCAGAAGCCCAGCTTGGCGCTGCCCTTGACCAGCCTCCCCAGATCTGCTGACACCGTCTTTCTCCCTCAACCCCCAAAAAAGAACCCAGAGGTTGCCTCACACCAGCCTGGCTTCAAGTACCAATTTAGCTGCCCCTGCGGCTCCTGGCCAGAGCCTCAGAGTCTGGGGCCTCCGCCCAGCCTCTCCTGGCCTGGAGCGACCGGGGAGGAGGAGATGGGGTGTGAGGGGGTGAACAATGTTGAGGCCACGTATGGGGGGAGACCTTGTGGTCACCGGAGCGACCACAAGGAGAACCCCGGCCAGAGAGGGCCACACTCTCCATCAGCGTGAGGGTGCTGCAGAGCAACACCCCAAATCCAGTTCTCCTCAAGCAGGACCAGTCCCCCAGAGGCAATCTCAGCACCGCACCCCTCAGTTGAGAGCACCCTACTCTCTCCTGCCCTCCCTCTGCCTCACACTCACTAATCTCTCTCTTCTCTCCTCCTCTCCTCCCCTTCTTTGACTGCCGGCATCCTGCTGCACACCTGTGATCTTTGACCTCTGCCCTTTGGCCTTCCACCTCAATCTTCCTCCTCAGCTGCTGCCTCTCCTCAACTCAGTGCGCCTGGCTCCGCCGCCGGTCATTAAGAGGCGGACCTTCCAGGTAGACTCTGCCCCTCACACAGACCCCAGGGGCCTATGGGGAGAGAGCGTGTCTGGGCCCTGCTAGGCCAGGCCAGGACTCTGAGAGGCAAAGCATAGTGCCTGGGTACCCCAAGATTGGCCCCACACCCCTACCGTACCTCACTACAGTTCCTGCATGAGCATACTCCGTTATGAGCATCACTCCGTTCTCCCAGCAGGCCCAAGCGTTAGGCTTGTGGTTCCCTGTCTCAGATGAGACTGCCAGACACGGTGAGGGGTTCAACTGCGCAGCACCAGGGCTCCCCACGAGCGCTCGCTGACTGTGAGGCCTGAGGCTCATCTGTGAGGTGGGAAAAAAGAGGAAGTGGTCTTGCTGGGAGGGGTCTTCGGGCTCTATTTACTTTCAATACTTTTCGAATGGAGGCTGGGGCTTGTGACTATATGCACAAGGGCCCATAACAGCAAGAGGCAGCATTGGGGCCAGAGAGACGGTACGAGTGAGGGAGGTGCTGGCCTGAAAGGACCCTGTGCTGAGCCGGGGCTGGCGGCTTTTCAGGGAGGGTCTTTCCCAAGGATAGGCTTGTGCTGGGGGCTTGATGGGGCCAAACAGGATGAGCCCCAAGTCCTGACTTGGCCTCTTATCCCCACCCACCCTCTGGGGCTCTGCTCATGGAAGCCCACTTCGAGCCTCAGCTCTCTCTGTCTCTCACAACGGGGTAGAGGCCCAGTTCTGCATCAGGCGTCCTCTGCCTCTGCCCTCTGAGCCCGCAGGCTGCCTCTCAGAGTGACAGGACCAAGCCCTGGCCTGGGTGCCATCTGCCTCGGAGAGAGTGCCAGCAGGTGCTGCTGAAATCTGGTTGGCTTCTGAGGTGGCACGCGCCTGTCTGGCACCGGCCCCTCCCTTGATCAGTTGTTTGCAGGGACTGCCCGCTCCCTTTCCGCGCAGGGAGCAAATGTCATGGCTACTCCTAAGTGCATTCTGAAGAGAAGAGCTGGCCTGGAGCACTCTGAGAAGGAGGGAGGATCAGTCTGGAGCATTCTGGGAGGGAGGACCAGCTTACAGATCCCGCTATGTGTTCTCTGTTCCTCGGTCTGGGGCTCTCCTCAGGAGAATAACACAGAAGGGCCCCATGGGCCATCCTCCATCCTCCATCTTCTTCCTGAGTGAATTCCAGGCCACCCCTCCCTCTGCCCCTCCGTCCATCTGAGCACAGGCCAGGGGCGAGATGAAGGCGAGGCCCTCAGCAGCTGATTCATATGGGGGCAGCCATTCCTCAGTCCGGGTACAGAGCACTTTGCAGCATCCAGACTCGCTGCCTCACCTGTGCTCTGTGGCCAGGCCCAGCGTAACCTACTGACAGGAGCAGGTGTTAGAGACTCCCCCAAAGGCAGGGCCTCCGGGCAGCAACAGCCCCAGATGTGAGCCTAGTCTAGCCATGGCTCCCTGGTCTGTGTTGCTTTTTCCTCAGAAACTACCAAACTACACAGGGTCACTTGGCCACATATCCTGTGTCAGAGGCTCCATTCCCCCAGAGGCTTCAGGAGCTGTCCTGGACCCAGGAGCTTCTGTGTGGAGGACTGGGTGGGGCAAGGAAAGAGGGGAGCGGCTGTGGGACTGGCCGCAGAGAGAGGTGGAGGCAGCGGTGGCCTCTGAGGCAGCAGCAGGGAGCAGGCCTGGCCCAACTCCCTCACCCCTGCCTCTGCCACCACAGCCCCAGGGCACCACCTCGCCCCCACCCACCCTGCATGGAGCCACACCCCAGCACCGCCTGCCCACCAGAGCCCACGGGGTGCATGGCACTGGGGGGACCCTGTTAACATTAGGCGCCACTTAACACTTGTTTACTCAAACCTCAGGGAGAACAAGGCCAGACGGGCCTCCAAGGACCTCCAGGCCCACCGGGGCCCCCTGGACCAAGTGGCCTTCTAGGACCCCCAGGGCTGCCAGGCCTCATGGGACCACCTGTAAGTTCCCACTTCTCCCTCCTTCTCCTCTCCTTCCATACTTAACTCGGGAGTTCTCTGGAAGCTTCTCTTAAGTCCCTAGAAACCCCTGGGTCTCCCCAAATAGCAGAAACCACCCCCCCAGGTGAGACTGTTGGATGTGGGGCCCACAAGGAGTCGCTCAATTATTACTCTCAGGCTCTGTAAATAAAAACATGGCCCGGGGCAGGACCCCGACTTCAGTGTGACCAGCCAGGCCAGAAGCAGAGTCCCCACTTTCTCTGAGCCTGTGTTCATTCCTCTGGGTTTAGGGGAACATGACTTAGGGGACAGCCATAGAAGGAAGCAGGGGGGTGTCTGACCACTTGACACCCCAAAATGTGTCTTGCTAGTATGATTTTCCAGGCCAGGGTGTCCCCTCTTGCAGACTGGAGGGAATCAGTCTCCCCTCCAGCACCCCTCCAGGTAGGAGCACACAGAGATGAACCCCAGTCACTGAGTCATGTGTTCCAAGCCCAAACTTGACTCCTACATCCAACTTGGTGTGAAAAGGGGCGGAAAGGCTCTCAGTGGGGTCAGAACTTGCGTGTGCAGACAAAGCTAAGACTCACTTTGGACATTGGAAGTAGGAAAGGACAAAGCCTGCTTAATTCTGGTTTGGGGGGTCAGAGAACTAAGACGGGGTTAAGGCTCTTCTCTCCCATGCAGCCACAACTCCCTGCCCTCGATGGACAGTCCCCGCTCCCCAACACAAAGCTCTGTGCCTGGGCTTCTAGGCTGCCCAGACTCTAAGCCTGAGGGTTGTGGCATTGGCTGTATTACTGGTTGACTGAGGGTCCCTTAGCCTTAGGAAGATGCAGCTGTGTGGAAACCTGGTGTGTTTGGATCACAGAGGGGCCTCAAATGTGTTTCTAAACCCCCACACTTACACTTCTATGACCTACTCTGCCGTCCAGGAGGGAAATTTGAGAAATCCAGGAGGGATTCCTAGAGAGAAGATGGAAACCCCGAAGGGAAGAGAGATGTAGGAAATGGAACCAAGTAAAAGGGAGAAACCCCCTCCGAAAAAGTACTCTCCATTCACTTTGCTGAGCCCCATCCCCACAAGTGCCTGGCACCCCCCTTCCCCATGTTGTATTTTTGTGAGGTTTTGTTTATAAAGAGACAAAACCTTATGGAAGCCCGTGTTTGAATGGAAACAGACCAGATCCCTGTCCTGGTTTCTCCAGCTCCATCCCCCCATCTCCCCCTCCCCCTCATCCTGACCCCTCCAGAATTGGCCAGAATTGGAATGGTACCTCCCCAGCCGCCCTAGGGCAACCACAGTGCCCCCCACAGCCTTTGCGGCTGTCCAGTGAGATCAGAGCCCTGCTGGGCAAGGCTGGCTTTCTCCCAGGGAGGGTCCAATTAGCAGGTGGGGAGGGCACTGGGCCACCATCAAATCCACAAGCTGCCACTGACTTATTTCCCAGTAGGAAGGCTCAGGGGAGGCTCGCCCACGGTGCCCACAGGCCAACAACATCGAAAAAAGTCCGTTGTCCTCAATTGCCCTTCGCAGGCTTCAAAGTCCCGTGCAGGACCTGCTAGTGCTCCCCCATCACGGGCAGTGCCCTTTCTAACCACTCAGGGACTGGCCCACCGCCCTGTAAGATCCCCTATCAGCCATTCACCTGGGAATCAGTGGTCATGTGCATTTTCTTTATGTTTCTACAGGGCCTGCCTGGACCTCCTGGACCAAAGGTGAGGGCCCTTCTGGGTTACTTGGGGAGTATGGTGGGTGGGGAGGCTGCCCCCATTCACTGACAAAGGACAAGTGTGAAATGCTTCCTGTAAGCTCCCTTCCTGGTGCTTTATCTTCTTTAAAATGCTCGAGGCTGGGGCCAGAGCTATGACACAGCAGTAGGGCGTTGCCTTGCACCCAGCCAATCCAGGACAGACCTGGTTCAACCTCCAATTGTCCCATATGTTCCCCCAAGCCAGGAGTGCATAACCAGGAATATCCCCTGAGCATCACCAGGTGTGGTTCAAAAAAAAAAAAAATGCTCAGGGATCCCTAAGGACTGTCTGTTCCAGGTGATGGAGTGATAATACAGCAGGGAGGGCATTTGTCTTGCATGCAGCCAACCCAGGTTCTGTTCCCTGCAGCCCATATAGTCCCCTTATTCCTGTCAGTAAGCCTTGTATGTAGAACCAGGAGTCAGCCCTGGGCACTACTGGGTGTGGCTCCAAAACTGACCAAACAAACAGCCACTTCCAAAGACTGTCATTTTCTGGGCTAGTGCAGGACCAAGGGTGCGTCGCTGCCCACTACGAGATTCCAGCAGGCACCAGGTCTCATCACAGCCTCATCATCAAGAGCGGATCATGAGGCTTGGACAGTGAGGGATCCTGGTGGCCCCACTGGTCTCTGGGGAAGCACAGGGGGTCATAGGGATCCTTGGGGGCCTTGCCCAGACGTTAGTATACAGGGAACCCCCAAGAGAGACATTCTCCTGAGTCCTTGGAGAAGGACCAGAACCTAAATCCTAACTCTGTTCGCCTGCACCCCCCACCCCAAACCCCCTTGCTACCATCTGTATCTGCCAGGTGGGCTCTGGTGCTGTCTGAGGTGTGGCAGGGATGGGTGGGGGGTCTTTAGAGAAGAGGGTTGGTCATTGAGGGGGATGCATAGCTCAAACCCTTAACTATTCTCTCTCTCTCTCTCTCTCTCTCTCTCTCTCTCTCTCTCTTTTTGCCTTCTCCTCCAGGGAGACCCAGGGATCCAGGGGTACCATGGCCGGAAGGTAAGAAGGGGTTTCTGGGGCTGGAGTGATACTATAGCAGTTAAGGAACTTGCCTTGGATACGGCCAGTCCGGGCTCGATTTCCAGCATCCCTTACAGTACCCTGAGCAGTACCAGGAGTGTTCCCAAGTGCAAAGCCAGGAGCAACTCCTGAGCACCTCTAGGTGTGATCTAATCCCCCCAACAAAGAAAAGGTTTCTGGGGTCCCTGTGACCCCAGAAGACCCCACGTCATGCATGCAGGGGCAGGACATGGCTGTGCACATGCCACATGGTCCACACCCTGCAGAAGCTGCAGGACGGACACATGCATCTGTCCAGATAGGCGGCTAGAGGGGGCAGCAGGCCTCAGGCCTGGGGTCTACGTCTAGAGCAGGCCAGATTCTCACGGCTACCCTTGACACCAGGCAGCCAGGGGCAAGGATGTAGGGAGGTGCCTTCCCAAGACTCCTGTGTGAGTGAGGAACCCCTCAGAGACAGACAGGACCCATGGCTCCACTCATGGTGCCTGTGGGAAATTGGGGGGCAATTTGGGAGGCGTCAGGGAGAGGCCCTGGGCAATGGCTGGTGTCTCGGGACCTTCTGCTGAGAACACCCAAACTTGCTGACTTCAAAGCACAAGAGTGAACAAAACACCTGGGGGTGTGGGGGCCCCCCTTTGCTCATGCTGGTGGCCATGTTGGGGGTGGACTGAAAGCAGCCTCATAGCTTGTGGTAGGGGTCAGCTGTTTATGAGTCATGTCGGGGGCTTCCCTCTCCCCATCCTTGCTCAAAGCAGGACACTTGTCTACACCCACTGGGCCCCCGAGAGAGGCATCCTGAAGCCCCTCATCCCCTCCTCCTGAAGTCTCCCCATTTGTATCTTCTAGAATAGCAAAATATGTGAGGCCTCCACACTCTTGTCTTCCTAGGCTGGGCATCCAAGCCAGGAGCTCATCTGTACAAGGCACGAGACCTATCTCAGCCTTGCAAGGCCCTTTCTAATCCGCCACTACAGCCTGTCAGCCAGTCCAAGGCATCAGAAAAACTTGGAGCAAAGGCCCAGAGGTCACTATTTCATAGTGATACCATTCAAGTTTATTTTAGTTTATTCTGGTTTGCGGGGGGGGGGGGGTCATATTCAGGGCTTACTCCTGCCTCTGTGCTCAGGGATCACTCCTAGCAGGACCCAGAGAACCGTAGGTGGTGCCAGGAATTCGTCCTGGGTCAGCCACCTACCAGGTAAGGTAAGCTCACTACCCATTATACTTTGTTTCTGGCCCCCATTCAAATAATTTTAATCATGGCTACCACTTACTGAAGGCCAAGTATGTGCCCAGCTGTGCTTCCACGCCACCCAGGCCAGCCTCACCTACCGCCACCACCCAGGCTGGCACTGGTCTTCCTAAATGAAGAAACTTGATGCTAGTGAGATGGAGCAGCGGGGAGGGCACTTGCCTTGCACACAGCCTGGGTTCGACCTGGTATCCATAAGGGAGGTCCCTGAGCACCATCAGGCGTGATGCCCGAGTGCAAAGCACAGCTGGATGTGGCCCAAAGTGTAACAAACAATAAAAATAAAGCAAAGAGTAGGAAAAAGAAAGGAAAAATTTCTTCCAGTTTAGGGGAGTCGAGGATTTGCGGGGATCTTGGGCTTTTCAGGCCTTTGATCACATTAACCCCAGGATGGGTCAGAAGTAGAAATGCTTCCAGATCTTGGAGGCTGAGAGGTCCTTGTCACATCCAGCTCCACACTCGCCTCTCTCTCCCTCTCTCCTTCCCTCCCTCCCTCTCTCTCCCTCCCTCCCTCTCTCTCCCCCTCCCTCCCTCTCTCCCTCTCTCCCTCCCTCCCTCCTTCTCCCTCTCCCTCTCTCTCTCTCCCTCCCTCCCTCCTTCTCCCTCTCCCTCCCTCTCTCTCTCCCTCCCTCCCTCTCTCTCCCCCTCCCTCCCTCTCTCCCTCTCTCCCTCCCTCCCTCCGCGCTCTCCCGCTCCCTCACTCCCTCTCTCCCTCCCTCCCTCCCTCCCGCCCTCTCTCTCTCCCCCTGCTGCTTCTCATGGAATCTGGAGCCTTGCCCTCACTGCCTCCCTCTGGTTTCTGGAAGGTTCCCCTGCCGCCACGGCTCCCGCCTGTTATTATTGATTCTCCACTTCTATTCAGAGGTCCTCACAGGGCCTCCGCCTGCAAAGCCCCACAGGCGGTTTTGGTGGCCAGCACAACAGAGGCCGGGGGCATGCACCAGGGAGGGCCTGCAGATCAGACCCAGCCTTAAGGACTTGAGGTCACCCCTCCTGGCCCAGGAATCTGGAGCCCACGCCATAGTCAGTCCGAGTGGCTGGGCAGGTGTCTTAACCAGCAGTGGAACTAGGCTTCCCTCTGGAAAGTGACAGTCCTTCTTAGCCAAATCTCACCCTAACCCTCACAGGGCCCAGTGGGGCTGGAGCCCAATCCCGGCTATCAGTTGAGAAGCTCAGAGAGGCACAGACTTGGCCCCAGGCTGCACAGCTGGCAAGACACTAATGCTGGCGTTTGAAATTCAAGCTCTAGAGTTTCAGCCCAGTGACCAGCCTCTCTTGTCCCACGGTGCCAAATACCTGCTCAGAGGGTCCCAGGGCAGGCTGAGCCACCAGTGAGCAAGTGCCCTGGCATCTCTCGGAGGTGGTGGGTGACCCTTCGAACTCCCTTCTGCACCCACCAGTTTCCTCTTTCCCTATCTGCTCTGGGCAAGGCCTGGGGAGGGGAAGCTAGTTCTGCACCCCAGAATGGACAGACGGCAGCAGCCAAAAATGAAGCACAGAGCGGTCATGGAGCTTCTCCCGTGTTCAGGGTGTGAGGGCACAGAGTAAACCTCCGTGTCTGCGTGCTTTGCCGCATGACACAGGCGCAGGGGGAAGCTGTGTCTTCTGCCCGGGTGGGTGTGTGTCTCAGCTGAGACCGCTCTCTGCCAGTGCAATTTGCTGATGATTAGTTCCGCCCGCCACCGCCAGCAGCTGGACCCTCCTGGCGTCCCCTCCAAGGCCAGCAGGGCAGCTTTCCCGCCCATTCCCCGAGATCAAAGCCCAGCGTGGCCAGTGGGCCTTGCACTGCTCCCTGCCCCCTCTGTGGCTGCCGTGGGGTCCTTGGGGGTGACGATGATCTGTTTCATGTTGCAAGGCAGCTCTGATCCCTTCGGAGGGGACGGAGACTGGCTGGCCTGCCGGTCGCCAAAGCTAGGGTGAGCATGTCTGCAACTGCACTGAGAGCCGGGCAGTCTCTGCCTCGCTTCCACATAGCATTCGACTCACATGCATGTCTGGAGGTGCCTATGGAAAGCCAAGGCTGAGACCCCCATTTCTCTCCTGCAGTATAGGGGCTGCAGCTTCTCAGACCAATTGGGTCAAACTTGCCCATCTTCAGGCTTCCGCCATTAGTCTTCCAGAAATGGGGACTCCCTGGAGGGGGCTGTGCTGCAAGGGCTTATGGGAGCCCCTAGAACAGTGATAGCTAACTTTTTTGAGCCCGAGTGCCCAAACTGCTGCACAATGCCTGCTCCTCCCAATGGCCAGTCCGGCCCTGTTGCCAAGTGAGCTGCAAAGCAGACACCGGCACACTCACCTCCCACTGCACTGCATATCTTAATTGTGCACCGCATATCTTAATTGTAGACTTTCCTGCATGCCAGCTGCAAGGCCTTCGTGTGCCACAGCTGGCACGCGTGCCATAAGTTTGCCGTCGCTGCTCTAGAACGAGGGTACAGAGAGCAGTAACTGTTCCCTCCAGTTCAGGCCACACCAATGTCTCTCCTCTGCCCCACTATAAAAGGACATGGCCAGGGCCATGTCATAGCGCAGCGAGATGGGCATTTGCCTTGCACGTGGCCAACTCGGGTTCAATCCCCACCGTCCTGTATGGTCCCCCAAGCCTGCCAGCAGTGATCTCTGAGTGCAGAGTCAGGAGTAACCCCTGAGCTTTGCCAGGTGTGGCCCCAAAGCCAAAACAAAACAAAAAGGGGACCATGACCTGCTGAACTGAGAAGGCGGTTCTGGGCAGACTCGTGGTGTAGTGTAAAAGCAAGGCTCTGTGTGCCCGCTTCCCTAGACCTCTTCATCGTGCCAGGCCACCTGCATCAGCTGCTTTGGGGCCTCGGAATTTCACTGGATGGTGGATTTGGTCTCAGTCCCAGTTTACTTACAGAAGGTAAACTGAGGCGAACAGAATGAAGGGCCACAGGCTGGAAGCAGTGAAGCTAGGTCCATCTCAGCACCCAAATCTGGCCCAAAGCTATCTTAGTACCAGACTTGGGGAACCTGAGGAGCCCCTGGAATCCTCTCACACGAGAAGGAAAGGGGGGAGCAGGACCCGGGTGTCTGCTGGTAAGAAACAGGCCTATCTCTGAGCCTCCCAGCCACCCTGACAGAAACTATGCAGCTCCTGCGCCATGCAGGAGACAGAGGAAGTAGATCACTACTCAAATCATCATCCTGGAGGAGGATCCGAGTCCGTCCTAGTTTCTTACTCCACGTGGGCTACAGATAATTTGTTAAATTGGGCCTCCTAGAGGCTCCCCTAGCAGGCTCTCAGCCAGTGGGTCTGGCTTGACCTGCCGTGGGCAAAAGGAGGGTTCCTGGGTGCACTGCTCTTGGGCTGGGGGCTCTGTCCTCTCCCCCAGAGGGAGAGGCAGACCTTCCAGGAAAGCCACTTGTTTAACTCTCCCAAGTACCTTCCTGCAGCCCCTGAGACCCCAGCACCCCCAGACTTCATGGGCACTCAGACCGCTGGGCGGAAAGGACAGACAGGCGCTGAGGAACAGGGCCCATCAGGCCGAGACACTCTCAAGGCTGTGAGAGAAAGACCCATCCCACAAGCACCCACAGGCACATCTAGGCCATTTCCATCAGAGCGGTGGGGGTGGGGTGGGGGGCAGGAGGGGTGCTAAGATGCCACGCAGGCCCAGACCTGAAGTTTTATGGGGCTGCTGGTGACTCGGACCAGCCTCCAGGCCCCCACTTGCGCTCTCTCAGCCCTCCAAAGCCCAAAGATTTATAAGCCGACTTTTCTTTTGGGAACTCACGACCGAATCAACCCATCTCAAATCAAGATTATGAGCCAGCCGCCCTGGCCTGCCACGGGCCACCTGTCCCCGAATTCCCTGGCTGAGGTCCTGGCTGGAGGAGCTGGCATTTCCGCCGCCCCAGCCTCTCGGTGTCCGTGCCGGCACAGCCCAGGGAAGAGAAACTGAGTCACCTTCTTCCCTGAAGGAAGGGACCTCTTAGGGAGAGAAGGCTGGGCTCTCCCGGTCCAGGAAAGGGTCCAGGCCAGGCCCGGGGCCTCCCCCCAGCTCAGCCAAGCTTCCTGCCTCCCTGCTGAGAACAAAGGGTCTGTGTCTGCTTTGGGCCCCCCACCAGAGCCCGACCTGTAGGGGGGCCATTCATCTCCCCTGGCTGCTCTGACCTGACCTTTGCTAGCTGGGAGCTGACCTTGAAGCCCCCACCGCCCTCCAGACATCCAGCTTCTTGCCAAGTCCGGCCCCACTTGTTCAGCAAACTGTAAATCACCAATTAGGAGGCCGGCCGCAGGCAAGCACGGGCTGGTGCTGCTCCGGCTCCATCCTGCGACCATGGATCCCCACCTGGAAGCAGGGGGCAGAATAGAGAACCTATTGATGCTGGGATGGAGTGGGGGCCAGGAGCACAGGCGGGTGTGTGGGTGATCCGGGCCGCTGTGCTCTCCCACTGGGTTTCTGGAGGCGTGGGGGTGGGGTACCCCCACAGTGGGACTGTTGGGCAGGGAGGGGAGACGTGGTCTCTCAGAGGGGGGTCTGGCTTGGCTTTTCTGCATTCCACAGACCTCGCTCTGGATCACTTGTCCACGACAGGTCAAGCCAGACCCGCTGGCAGAGCCTACTAGGGGAGCCTCTAGGAGCCCCAATTTAGCAAATTAGCCCACGAGGACAGACTCAGATCCTCCTCCAGGATAATGGCATGAGTGAGAGTTGGTGAGTGAGTGATCTACTTCCTCTGTTTCCTCACAGATCCACTTCCTCTTATCTTCTCACAGATCCACTTCTTTGTCTCCTCTTAGACCCACTTTTTCTATATCCTCACAGACACTCTTCCTCTGTCTCCTCACAGCTCCGCTTTCTCTGTCTCCTAATAAATAGATCTTTCTCTCTCTCCTCATAGATCCACTCCCTCTATCTTCTTACAGATTCATTCCTCACAGAACCACTTTCAAGAAGGGGAATAGGAAGGTACTTTGACAAAGACAAGCCCTATGACGCTCTGCAGTATGATGGGTCCCTTAGCAGAGTCCCCCGAAGCACCCCTCCCCCAGCCTGGAGCCCCTCAAAGTGCCTCTGCCCTGCTCCACTCACCTGTCAGAAATGGGTGCGCCTCAATCCAGAATAAGCCTGGCCCTGTGTTCAGAGGTCAGGTGGAGGCAGTCTGGACACCCCCTGGGGAAAGAGACAATGAGCGTGTCTGAACCTGCAGGCTGACAGCCACTGGACACCCCTGTGCCTGCCTGCGAAGAGCAGGAGTGTGTTTGCATGTGTGAGGGCTATGTACATATTCCTATGTCCATGTGCGGGTATGCATGAGCGCATGTGTCTGCATGCATGTGTCTACAAGTGTGCATGCTGGCAAGCTACCCCCTGGAGGGGACCAGGGAACCTAGGCTCAATGGGCAGGACAGAGTGGAGGTCTCCACCTTCGCAGAGGGGCTGTTCCTTGGTGTTCTGAGGAACCCGAGACCTTCCCAGGAATGTGTCCTTGTGTCTTTGCATCCAAACAGTAGGGGCTGAGTAAGTACTGCAGCTGCCTCACCCCTGCCCGGGCATCCGGCCAGAGAGCTGCCTTTGAGCCTAGCCAAGAACCCTCTCTAGGGGCCTTGGCCTCTACGAGGACTCCCAAGGAGGCTGCAGGAGTCTGGAGAGAGACAGAGGCACAGGAAATGTCCATCCTAATCTCTTTCAGTGGACCAGGACTCTAGACCCAAGAGTGAAAGTGGCTTATCTGGGATCACACACAGCCTTTCCCGATTGTCTGCACAGCTTTCCAAATAGACAGGCAGAGGAGGGCAGGGGTGTTGGAGGAAGCTGGGAGGAAGGGGAGGGGCCCTGCCAAAGCCAGGGACCAGGGGTGTCCCAAGCTGACCTCTCACTGTGCCCTCCACCCAGGGATGTCTCCTTCCGAGTCAACATGGTTATGCCGTTTGGAACATTAGCAGAGGACCCCAGGCCTTCCAGGAAAGAGTGACGGGATCCCCCTGGATCAATGTTGTTTGTGAGGAGTCAGTGGCCTTGGCTCCCTCTGCTGGCCAGCGTAGCCCTGAGCTCTCATCTCTGCTTTCAGGGGTTACACCCCACAGAAAAGGAGCTGGTCTCCCCCTGCCTAGTCCTCCGTGGGACAGAGAGAGGCTTTGCCCAATATTTAGCCTGCAGGGGGTGTTTCTTAGCTAGAACACTGCCCATTTTAGAGAAATTGACCCAGACTTTGGGGCCCAGGATCCTGGGTTTCTGTGAACACTGGCATCTGAACCAATTGGCAGCCCTGTGGAACCCCACTTTGGAGAGAATTCTTGGAAACCAAAGGGAGGAAGGATGGAACACTCATCTCAGGGCAGAAATGTGGTGGGGGGCCGGAGTGATAACACAACGGTAGGGCGATTGCTTGCACACTGCAAACATCAGATGGACCGGGTTCAATTCCCAGCATTCCAAACGGTGGTCCCCTGAGTCTGCAAGGAGCAATTTCTGAGCACAGAGCCAGGAGTAACCCCTGAATGCCTCCAGGTATGACCCAAAAGCCAAAAAACAAAACAAAAACAACCATGTTGGGACCTCAATTGTGCTCTATCCTGCAAGACACATCTCTAGAATTTTGTCGCTAGAGCGGGATCTGGGTGCCAGCTAGTCAGAATCCAGCTCTACCTCCTTTTCCTGGGGCCTGGGGTGAAGGATTACTCCTGGGTTTGTAGTGAAAGGTTCTGGGTCTTGGGCAAAAGTTAGAGAAAGAGGAGGAAACGGAACTAAGAGGAGGAGGAGGAGGAAGTGAAAGAGAAGGAAGAGAAAGAAGAAGAAGAGAAAGAGGAGGAGGAGGGAACGCTGGGGGCCCAGCCCAGGTTTGGGGCACCACCAGTATCTTCAGAGGAGATGGAATTTGACCAGGGCCCCACCATAGGATTCCGGTTCAGTGCATGGCAGGAGACATGACACCATGAGAAGGGAGGGTCTTCTGGACACTCACATCGGGGACTGTCAGAGGAGAGAGGAGTCTCCAGGCCCTGTTGGGGACCCTCTGTCTTTATGTGCTATCAGATGTCATCCCCAAGGAATATTGTGGAATGCAGGAGGGAGGGCGTCTGATTGTGGGGTGCAGAGCTAGGAAGTAGTTTGTAGCCTCAGCCATCAAAGGTTGATCCAGGAGCTCCTGTCAGGGGCAACGGAAAAGATGGAGGAGATGGGCCATTGTACTTGGCCCAGACTTGGGGGCTTAAAGAGCTGAGCAGGGTGACTCCAGGCAGCTTCTGGTTGCCGTGTGGTCCCTGCAGCTCTTTTGGGTGGGACAGCTGTCCCCAAGCCTCCAGCTGTCTCCCAAATGCCACCTGCAGGCTATACTCCCATCCCTTCTCACCACTCTTGTTTCTTCCTCCAGGGAGAAAGGGGCATGCCAGGAATGCCGGGCAAGCACGGCACCAAGGTACAGACCCTGGAATCCTGACCCCAGCTTGGAGATACCTCAGAGGCCTCTCCTTCCCTCTCACACACCCGTGTGAGCCCAGCTGTTCTCCTGCCACTCCCAGCCATCCTGGTGGTGGTGGGGTGCTCCTATGTGACCCATCTCAACCCCATCTGAACCATCCCGGGTCACCCCAGCTCTGTGCCGTGCTGAGATCCTGGTAAAATCACCTCCACTGGGCTTACTGAGTGGTGCCTGGTAGCCTGGACCCCTCAAAGCAGGAGATGTGGAGGTGCGATAGAATCGGGGTTCACTGCTGGCCCAGTTCAGTCCTCGAGGGCCCTGAGCAAGAGCCTGGAGCGGCCAGTTCCATAAACTACACCCACCCTCCCCTGGGCCCCACACTCCAACCTGCTCACCTTCCTGCCCCCACGAAGCCATGCCACTATACCCCACTAGCCCACAGCGCCCATCATGTCCCCCAGTGAGCACAGGAGCTGGGGGGCCCCAGGGGTCCCCTTCCCTGTGCGTGCAGTGCCTCCCTCTGCCTCTACATTCTCCAGCTCCACCCTCACCTCAAGCCTGACTTTCTTCTCTCCATCAGGGAGCGCCGGGGATCACCGTGGTCGGGATGAAGGTCAGTGGCGCCTTGGGTGGTCTATGGGGGAAGAAGGGGGTAGACACAGAAGAGGGAAATTTGGAATTTTTGGGCTTCTTGGGGTGGGGGGTCAGCAACTATCTTTCTTTGAGCACATTGACACTGGTGCGCGCCACCGGTGGCTCACACTCAGACGTGGCTTAAGATATCTATGGAGAGCGCATCAGAGCAGACTGCCCAGTGAGACCTGAGTAGAGGCCTTCTCTGGTCCTCTCCTCCACTCTCCTGAGGCCATGCGTGAGCCTGGGGCAAGCCCCCTGACAGCTAATGTCCCCACCTATTCCTGGGATCTGGGGCCCCTGAGCCAAAGAAGAATATGGGCACCTTCTGGGCAGGGCCTATGGGCTAAAACCAGGCAGTGCCCTGGAATGCTCCCGCCAATCAGCCTCACGCCTTGCTCTCCCGTTTTCTTACCAACTTTTCTTTTTCCTCTTTCTCAGGGCGAGCCTGGGACCCCAGGAGCCAAGGTACAAACTATTCTGGACTGCCAGAGGACCAGGGCTGAGTAGATGGGGTTTTGCTCTGAGTCTCCTGAAGCTGACTTGGGGTGGGGACCTACCTGAGCGAGGAAGGGCCTGTGGTCTGTACCCCCAGATCTGACCAGTCTCCATGAGCCATGGGCGTGGGTCACTGAAGTGACAGTCCCAGTCTAGTGGTCTTAAGCTGGTTTGTTTTTTATTTGGTTTGGTGTTTGAACCACACTCAGCTGTGCTCGGGCTCACTTCTAGCTCTGTGCTCGATGATCATTCCTGGCAGAACTCCGGAGACCTTGTGGGGTGTTGAGGATGGAACCTTAGGTGTATACAAAGCAAGTCCCTTAACTACTGTGCTAATTCTCCAATCCTGTACAGGTTTTAGCTCCTGGTCTGTGGGTCCCTACATGCGAGTTCCAGGCTATTCTGGGGTTTTTATTTAGTTTTCTTTTTATAGAGCTTGATGTTAAATAAGTTTGATGACAAAACAGATTTTTTTTTTTTTTTTGCAAAAACAGACTTGTAAGGTTCAGATATAGATAGCACAGGGATGAAGATATTCGCCTTGAATGAGATCAAGTGTTGCATCAAATAATTAACGATGGTGCTGGATGGCGATGGATGGAGGCCTTTGTGCTTAGGCCCCAACCACGTGGCTTCATCCCCATTCAGCTGGCGGATTCCAGGCCCAGGTAGTCGGCGTAATCAAGACTCACTCACAGGCAGGCTTCAGGAAGAACCATCTTTATTCAGGCCCTAATCACCACATGTGTGTGGCCTATCTCATAACCTTTTAAGCACTAGTTATTCTTGGCCCTGCATCTAAACTCCTTTCAGCCATCTTCCCTTTGGGCTCCATGCTGGTCAAAGACCAGAACACAGAAACCCAAAAGCCAGAGCGCCCAGCAGCGCAGAACGGGCAAAGAGCCAAAAGGGCAACAAGCCAAAAGCCAAAAAAGGCCGAATTCCCTTGGTCCAAGCCTTATCTACCTTTTCCCCGACCCCTCCCAGGAATGGGAGGGTCTAGCAGGTAAGGTTACACCTACTATCCGGTTTCCAAGACCCCTCCCCGAAATGGGTGGGTCTAGGGTCTTAAATAGGTACACCCACAATCAAGCACCCCATAGGTTTCCCCAAGTACCACCAAGAGTAATCCCTGAGCACAGAACCAGTAGTGAGCCCTGAGCACTGCTTGGTGTCCATTCCCTTAAAAAGAGAAGCAAAATTAGTTACTGCGTTTACTTCAAGAACTCAGTTTCTGAATGAAATAACACGGTGAGAGAAATACAGAGGGGAGTGTGTTTGCTTTGCATGCAGACAACCCAGGTTTGGTCCCCAGCACCACCAGCATGATCTTTGAGCACAGAGCCAGGAGTAATCCCTGAGCACCACCACATGTAAACAAACAAAAGGGCCGAGTTGGAGAGTCACAGGGTCCCTGTGCCGGCAACTCACCAGCCCTGCAGCCCTGCAGACCGGGGGTTGTCCCATCAACACAGAGGACCTTGCCCAGCCTCTTGAGTGTCTTGCTCCAGCTCTGAACCTGACGACCCGCCCCTGCTTCCTCTATGAAAACAAAACGAAATTGAAAAACCTCAGGACCCCTCAGTTCCTACCACAGACTCTCCTCTGGGCCCACAGGCCCTCACGTCCCTGCTGCAGTCTGTCCGGGTGGAGGGTCTGCATTGTACCCCTGTATTACGGATCTAGGAAGATGGGCCCCTCAGTGCGAAGCTGTATGGCTCCCATTGTGACTCTCCTTCAACCCTCAGGGAGAGAAAGGTGACACGGGCAACGCCATTGGAGGAGGCAGAGGGGAGCCCGGCCCCCCAGGGCCAAAGGTGAGTCTCCCTGGGTCAGTGTTAAGGGCCTGGCCTAGGCATTTGACGTCAGCCATGCACGCTCTGTAACTCCGTCTCCTTTCCCTGACGCCCACTCCAGCCGTGGGGTCTGCTGGGAGCCAGGAACCTCATCCTCCCCGTGTTCCCCAAGTTCCACTGACAGTGGTTGGGTCAGAGTGTGTGGTTGGGGTCAGCATATGTATGGTTGAGGTCAGTGTGTGTGTCCTGTTCGTCTGTCTATCCTGCCCAGTCTCATACGTGTGTCCCCCCCAGGGGGAGCCCGGAGCAGCTGGCTTGCTGGGACCTGCCGGCCCCCCGGTACGTAGCATCCCATTCAGGGGTACAGGAAAGGAGTGGCTGGGTCTGGGTTTCAGGGGATCAAGGGGATCCCACTGGCCAGGGCAGCGCAGGGTTTTCGCTGTCCACCTAAGTCTAGCTGCCCATGCAGAGTCTGCAGTTCCCCGATCCTGGGAACAAGCTGGCAGGGTTTACGATGAACAGGCCGGGGCAGGCCAGCAGGGTTCGCAGTGCCAGTGGGATAAAACTGAGGGTTCCAGGACTCCAGGGCAAGCAGCACCCTGAGACCAAGAAGTCCCTGCCACTCTGTGTTTTGTGCACCCCTGCGTTGGCACAACCTGGTGTGATGGGAGCATGAGCCCTCCGGACAGCCTAGCCTGAGCGTCTCTGTCTTGCAGGGCCCCAAGGGGGAGCCAGGCAGAAGCGAGATGGTGGGCTACAACGGCAACATCAGCGAGGCGCTCCAGGTGCGTGGGGAGCCCAGAGTGGGGTGCGAGGATTCAGGGGTGCAGATAGCACCAGACCTGGAGAAGGGAGGGCATCAGCACCCTGGGGACACATCGAATCCCGGCTATTGGATAAGTTCTCAGGTTCTGTTCGCTGGCAAATGCCCACCTTGGGCACCCAGATGCCCGACTCTGTGTCTAGACCAGGCCGCCTGCCCGGGGCCCTGCAGACAGCTTTCCATCCTGAAGCATCTTAAAGGCTCTCTGCATGGTCCCTCTGTCCTCGGGAGACCCAGCTCCTTTTTATCCTGTCTCCTACACCCCACATCCATGGGGTCCCCACTCTTTACTGTGGGGTGTCTCATACTGTGTGTGACTCCCCTTTGGGACTGGGCGGTCTTTGCTGCAGTTGTGGGGGGCTGTCCTTCGAGCCACGGTCTGAGCAGCTCTTTAGCCCCCAGAGACCACCAGTCTCTGCCCCCACTAGAACCATTAGAATGTGTTTCAAGACATTGCCTCCATGTGTGAGCCCATTTCCAAAGCACTGAATCTTGTCAGATGTCAGCTATGGTGCCCCAGTTTAATTTTTAAGTGATTTCCTACTTTGCTATTGGGTTTGTCTGGAAAACACCAGAGTCTTGAAGTCTGGTTTCTGGGAAAGAGAAAAGAACAGAAGATGGTCTCTAGAAAGCCAGCAGGGAGGGCGATGACCTTGCGTATGACTAACTCCAGTTCGAATCCCTGGCATCCCATAGGGTTCCCCCACCCCAGCCCTTGGCAGAGTCAGGAGTGAGCAATAAGCACCTCCAGGTGTGGCTCAAACCCTACCCCATCTCCCCAAAATTGGTCCCCATGGGCCAATTAAAAAGGATGAGAGGTGGGGCCGGAGAGATAGCATGAAGGTAAGGCGTTTGCCTTTCATGCAGAAGGTCATCGGTTCAAATCCCGGCGTCCCATATGGTCCCCCGTGCCTGCCAGGAGCAATTTCTGAGCATGGAGCCAGGAGTAACCCCTGAGCACTGCCGGGTGTGACCCAAAAACCAAAAAAAAAAAAAAAAAAAAAAAAAGGATGAGAGGTCACTCACCTCCCTGGCTGGGGAAGTGGGTGTGGGGGGACAAGGTAGTTATGGGAGACCGAAGCCCAGAGCTCATTTAAGGGAGGGGCCAGAGAGATAGCATGAATGCCTTGCATTCAGAAGGACAGTGGTTCGAATCCCAACATCCCATATGGTCTCTTAAGCCTGCCAGGAGCGATTTCTGAGCACAGAGCCAGGAGTAACCTCTGAGCACTGACTGTCAGGTGTGACCCCTCCCCCCCAAAAAAAATTTAAGTTATGTTGGAGTCCTCTGTCCTGTGGTCACGAACCTCCAGGAAGATCCATGTAGACTGTGACCCAAGCCTGGATGGGGCCCCTCCCTGGGCTCTTGCGGCTCTGTCTACTCTAACTGCCGCTGCTATTGGTTTCAGGAAATCCGCACCCTGGCCCTCATGGTAAGCCTCCCCCCACCCTTGCTTGCGCTGGGCAGGGGGCTGGGGTGGGCATGCGTGGAGCGAGGGCCAGGGCGCACATGTGCCAGGCAGATGCTGGGTGGAAGCTGCCACGGAGAGAGACCTGCCCATGCAAGGCCTCTGGGAGCCACCTGCACCTTGGGCGGGTTGCCTGTCTCCTGGAGGGGGGCTCCCAAGATCCCCAGTCAGAGATAGGCTCTATGCACAGCGAAGTCAGGAAGTACAGATATAGGGGCGCATGATTTTGATATCTTGGTAGGGTTCCTGCACGTGGTGCCAGGGATGACTCGGGGCCTCCTGCATGTAAAAGGCATGTGCTTTACCACTTGAGGATCTTGGCTTCTCCCCGTCCCCGTTTTTCACTAATGAAGTGCATAGGTCTCACTAAATCAAAAACAACCTTCATTTCCCTGGTTTCTGCAAACCCACTTTGTTCTCTGAGCTTAGAGAGCCTGTGAGGTGAGGTCTCGGTCCAGGTTTGTGCCCAATGCCGACAGCCCCTCAGGACTGACTGCCAGGTGGACAAGAGTGAGGAGGTGACCGTGTATGCAAATAAAGGGAACTTTATTTCTTTAAACCACCTCAGTGTCATGGTGGCATGGAGCACTCTGGGGGGACATCCTTATCTTTCTCCCACCCAGGCCACCCCTGATTTTCTTTGGGTGCCCCTCAGCATCACTGTGGTGAACTGTGGCACTAAGGGTTCAGCAGTGCAGGACTGAGGCACAGTGACAGGACCCTACAAAGTGAAGAGCGTCTTGAGGGGACCTGCAAGGCCCAGCTGTGCCCACAGACTTTGCTCTGCTCCCCTCCTGCCTGTTCCTGTTTTTGCCACTTCAGGCTCCAGCTCTTCTATGGGGCAGGTCCCAGCTGACCTGCAGCCTCAGGAGGGACCAGCTGTTCGCTGCTGAGGCCCCTTCGGGCTCTTTCCTGGGACCTTTATCACTCTCTATGGAAAGGTCTTTGTGCCTTCTTGGGTCACCTGGGGCCTGGAGCCCAGAGTTTCTCAGGCTTTACCTACCCGCCCCTCTAGCCTTGTTCCCTCCTGTGGTCCCTTTCCTGTCAGCTGGCCCCCAGTCTCCCAGTCACACAGCTTTTATGTGTGGTTCCTGGAAATATCTTGGGGAGTCATAGGCCCTCAGGTCAGAAAAACTGGCATAGAGGGTAGGGGAATCAGCCATGTGATAGGGCTCCAGACACCCCACTTAAACCCAAACTCACTCGGATGTCTGTGCTCAGCTCAGTGGGGTTCCTGGGGTGTCCTCTGCAGTGTCCCCCCTCATAGAGAAATTTGAAAGGCAGCTCCTAAACAAGCCCTGCGTCATCCCCGATAAACTGCATCTCCACCTCCATTCCTTCTCTCTCCTAGGGGCCTCCTGGTCTTCCCGGGCAAACAGGCCCACCGGGTGCTCCAGGGATCCCAGGCCAGAAGGTAACTGTAGTCTGGCAGAAGTCAAGGTACCGCTGGCTTCCGTGCCTGAGTCGGCCCAGGGCTGCCCCAGTCCCCCGTGCTGGGCCCCTGCAGCCCTTGGAAGGGCCCGGCTCACCGGATGTCCTCGTCTTGTCCCTCCCCCTGCCTCAGTGTTCACTCACACTCACACATACCCACACATACATGCTTAGACACACATGCTTGTTCACACACCCTCACACACCCACTCACAGTCATACTGTCATACTCAAACTCACAGACACAGTAACAGGGACACATGTCTGTGTCACACAGACACAGTAACATTCTAAGACACACATATATGCACTCACAAAACTTACACCCAGACACTCACCCACAAGCATTGTCACACATTTGGACACCTTTACACACGTTCTATCTCTTTCTCTTAACACACACACACACACACACACACACACACAGTCTGCAGATATTGCCTCCATCCCTTCTCCCCCTGCTGTTGGACACATTCACGCCATGTTGCCTCCTGAGGTGGTTGGCTGACCTCACAGACATGCTGACATCCCCCTCCCTTACCTGAGATGTGAAAGTGAAGGGGCTCCCTGGAAGGCGGGTTTGGGGATCCCAGGGAGATGAGCACCTCACCTAAAAGGAGGACCCAGTGCTCCCAGAAGCCATGGACGGGGCCCAAACAAGGATAGTGGTGCCCACCACCCCTGTGGCTGCCGGGCCCTTGGCTCTGAGTACTGGGCCCCATAAATCGGGCCACAGCAAGGTCCTCACTGGACCGTGCTGAGGCCCCAGCACTGGAGCGTCTGGGCTCGTGCCCCTGACCAAGTGTGTCCCGCTTTGTTGGCTGCAGGGGGAGATCGGGCTGCCAGGCCCCCCAGGACTTGACGGGGAAAAGGTAAGAACGGATACAAGCACCAAGGGGCCGGGTGTGGTCTGAGCCCTGGAAGGAGGGGACAGGGGGCTCCCCGTTGCCCGGGACAGTCCTGGCTGACCCATACAGAACCCTGCTCATCCAGTCAGCTCCCCAAGAACAAATCTCTGGGCCCGGCTCCTTGCTGTTTTCTCTTCTTTCTTGCCGGCACTTCTGACGGGTGTTATTGTTGTTTCCAAAGGGGCCTCGAGGCCGACCAGGAGACCCAGGCCCTCCCGGTCCCCAAGGCCCCCCTGGAAAGATTGGGCCTGCAGGAACCAAGGGAGAAGATGGACAAGTGGGGAGCCCAGGAGAAAAGGGGCCCAAGGGGGAGCCAGGCCAGGCAGGCTGGCCGGTGAGTGCCAGTGTGAGAAGCTGCTGCACACCACTCTGGGCTGGATCGCCCCCACCCCGGGGGGACACCCACAGGTCACCCAGGAAACAGACGCACCCAGAGGGCCCTGGGTCTGCCCTGTCATCTCTTGACTGTCTTCTGAGATGGGCTCGGTGGCAGCTCCGAGGTCCTCACTGGGCTGTTGGCATGAAGTCAGGGCATGGGGCTTCATCGTATGCACAAAACAAGGGTCGTAACCTGGTCTACCCCCGGCCCCGAGCACCTAATGTCCCTGCCTCAAGGCTCCATACTCTTGGGTATGAAATGGGCCCAGAGGAGGGGCCCCACACATGCATGAGCCCTTGGGTTTCCACACACACGGGCACTCCTGGGCTCTGCACACGCATGAGTCCCTGAGTCTTGCACATGCATTGCTCCTGAGCCCCACACACATGCGCACCCCGTGTGAGCTCGCACCCCAGCTGATCTCAGTCTTCATCCACCGCAGGGTCTAGACGGCCCCACGGGGGAGAAAGGAGAGCCGGGCAGTCCTGGGAGACCTGGGGCCGCAGGACAGCCCGGCCCCATCGGGCTGCCAGGGTTCACGGTAAGGCCAGGGGCTGGGGCTGGCCTCATCCTAGCAGTGGGACGTTCACGGGGCCCCTCAGTGCTGCTCATTAGGGACCTCTGGGTGTGGACCAGGCCTGATCTCAGGTGCAGAGCACAGACTCTCCCCTTATCATGGATCCCTTGGACCAGGCTCCAGGGGACAGGGACGGCTCGCACCCTGCCTGTGGCCGCCTGTGGCATGCAGCAGCTCCAGGTCACCCTGCCCTGTTGGGTTCCGCCACAGAGCAGCCCCTTGCCCCTCCACACTCTCTCTCCAGTAGTCTCTGGGGCCAGGGGTGCCAACATGCCCCACGGGGTCTCTGCCAGGGGCTCCCAGGGGCTCCCAGGATGCTATCACATCTGCACAGATCCTCCCCTGAGGTAGGGTCAGGTCCACAGACAATGCTCAGGCCTGGAGCTCCAGCTATGCACCTACCCCAGGCCGAAGCTCGTTGCCAGGACCCACGTGATTCTCGCAGGGGGTCCTTGGACTGCTCCTTCTGCCCATGTGAAGCCACCCGTGCCCTATGCCTCATTGACCCCCACATTCACACATGGTGATGGACCCCATCCCAACAGACACTGGGTCAGCAACCTGGTCTTCAGGCCAAGGTAGGAGGGAGCTGTGTGGGCTAGCAGGACAGAGCTGTATGCATGTGAGTCTGTGTGTGTCTAAGTGAATGTGTGGGTTTGTGTGTATGTGAGTGGTTGTGTGTAAGTATAAGCACGTGTGTGTGCGTATGAGTATAAATGAGTGTGACAGTATAAATTCACACATTTATACTGTGTGAATGTGTCTGCAAATGCTTCTATGTTTGCATGAGTGTAAGTTGTGTTTGTGTGTTCGTGCTTCTTTATCTGTGGTTCTGGATCTGAGCATGTGTCTATATGTGTGTGAATGCATGTGTCTATTTACATACATGTGTGTATATTGTATGTGTGAGTGTTTATGTGTATGTCTGGATTGAATATGTGTGAATAGGAGTACGTGTGAGGTATGATTTTAACATGATCTCAACATGGATAAATCTGCTCTTATAATCTATAATACAAGTTAAAGGGCTCGGAGAGATAACACAGCGGCGTTTGCCTTGCAAGCAGCCGATCCAGGACCAAAGGTGGTTGGTTCGAATCCCAGTGTCCCATATGGTCCCTTGTGCCTGCCAGGAGCTATTTCTGAGCAGACAGCCAGGAGTAACCCCTGAGCACCGCTGGGTGTGGCCCAAAAACCAAAACAAAAAAAAAAAAAGAAAACAAGTTTAAGCATAATCACGAGTGTCACAGTCCATCCCTTTGTAACATCACATTAAATTAGTTAAAACTAGCTAGGGGGTCCCTAGGGAGACAGAGGGGTCCCTGCCTCCGGTTCCACACCAACCCTGGTGGCTCCCACACCTGCAAGAATCTCAGAACCTTAAGGACAATGGGGTGAGCCTGCCCAGTCAGCAGGTGACCATGCTCAGCCCCCACTCATTTTTGGATGACTCAAGGCTGGTGTGGCCACAGATGTGAAGGCATTGTCAGCCCGAGTGTGGAACTCGACACCTGGTGTTTGTGCCCACAGGGAGAGAAAGGAGACCCTGGAGAGAAGGGGGAGCCAGGATTGGAGGTACGTGGTGCCAGTGTTTCTCCTTTGGGCACGGGGACACTTCCCTGTGGCTTTGGCTGTGGCCCACAGATGTGCCTCTCCGGCAAGGCACTCCCCTGTTCTGACAGCGAACAGAACAGCATCTGCCTGGGTGGGCGAGAAGCTGACATTTCCCTGAGCTCACATGGGGTGCTCGGGACCACCCCTATATGGGGCCCCCAACAGTATTCTGGGTATGAGCATCTGCAGAGAGGAAAATGCAGCCCTGGAATGAGGCAGGAAGGGAGTTACTTGAAGGGTAGGGCAGAGCAGGGAGGGTCACCCCAAAGAAGGGACATTTGAGTGGGTCTGGGAGATTTCATCCAAGTTTGCATAGAAGCTTCCAGAAGTGGGCCTTCCTGTGCTAAGGGAGGGACAGGCAAGGTGGCGTCCCTTGAACAGACTCTTCAGGATAGCAAGAGCGAGATGTATTTGTTGGCTTTATGGGAGAAAGTCAGGAAGGCCACAGAGCCGTGATTTGCATGAGCCTCGATGCCCTCCCCACAGTTGTGGGTTCTAAACTCATTTGTTTATTCAAAGAAAGCAGGACTGGAGAGATAGCACAGCTGGTAAGGCACTTGCCTTGCATGTGGCCAACCCAGGTTGGATCTCAGCATCCCATAAGGTCCTCCAAGCCCACCAGGAATGATTCCTGCCTGAGCACAGAGCCAAGAGTGAGCCCAGAGCACCACTCGGTGTGGGCCCAGAACTGTACATTAAAAAAAAATCTTTATTTAATGAAAGAAAGCACATGTTTTATGGAAGAAATGTTTTATGGATGTGCTGAGCCACCCAGACTACCCACAAAGCTAAGACAGAGACCACCAAGTCATAGTCCCTGGAGGGGTCCCCAAGTCTCTGTCACCTCTTCATTGGCACCACTTCTGATGGTATGTAGCGAGACAGACCTGATTATGGAGCGTGCATGTTACTCCTTGAGAGACTCAGCCTCTCCTAAAGAAATGCTCTGAAACGTTGAAGATCTTAGGTGCAAAGAAGTGTTTCTCCCAGAGAATCAGAAGCAGGCTATACGTTTCTAACAAGAAGGAAATGATCAAACAGCTTATGGTCATAACAGTGATGGCATAATGGTCTCCAGGCTTGGGGCTGTCCTGATGCCAAGCACCGCTCCAGGCCTGGCTGGGCACAAACTCGTTTCATTCCACACTCAAAGGAGCCTTGTGTGGAACATTCCCCCAAAGTGGAAAAATGGGCTTCTTGTTAAGTGAGAAAGAGTAGAGAACCAAATTAGAGATCTAATGATATCCTAAGTATAGACATCCATTCACACACATTTTATGAATCAAAAACGAGTCAAATAAACCAAGTAGTAACAGAATTCTCTGCTACATAAATAAATGGGACTTGCTTATTCTTCCTCCTTTCAATGTTTTGTCGAGGAGGGTTTGGTTTGGGCCATACCCAGCAGTGCTCAGGGCTTACTCGTGCTCTGCACTCCAGGATCTCTCTTGGCAGGCTCAGCAATCATTTGGGCTGCCAGGGGTGGAACCTGTCTTGGCTACACGCAAGGCAAATGCCTTCTTTACCTGCTCTGGCCCCTCAATTCTCTCTCTTTTTAAAAAAAATACTGACTTTAATTAAATAAATTTTACTTTGCTTTGTGAAATTATAATACTGTAAAATAGACTTCGGTGGGGGTACACAATTATTTGAATGCTAAGACATGCTCAGGTCTATTAAACCAGTATCCCAGGAATGAACTTGAATTATTTAGAATAAGAAAACAGGAAGTGTTTTCTTTTTTTGTGTTTGGGTTTTTGGGGGGCCATACCCGGTGATGCTCAGGGGTTATATGTGCTCAGAAATCGTTCCTGGCTAGTGGGACTATATGAGATGCAGGGGATTGAACCCAGGTTCGTCCTGGCTTAGCCGCATGCAAGCAAACACCCTACCATTGTGCTATTGCTCTGGCCCACAGGAAGTTTTTTTTTTTTTTTAGTTTTTGGGTCACAGCTAGCAGCACTCAGGGGTTCCTCCTGGCTCTACGCTCAGAAATAGCTCCTGGCAGGCTCAGGGGACCACATGGGATGCCAGGATTCAAACCACCGTCCTTCTGCATGCAAGGCAAACGCCTTACATCCATGCTATCTCTCCAGCCCCCAGGAAGTATTTTCTTAAGAAAGTTGAGGTTCAGGGCTACCCTCAGACAATCAGACCAGCAGCCCCTTACAAATGTGGGCACACTGAGGAAATAAACGCTCCTCAGAAACTCTCCTTATTCCAGATAACCATTGTTGGCTTTTAGAAACAAACTTGAGGTATCCCGGAGGGCCAGGTGGACAACTGAACAGGGGTTCCAATTAAATACAGTGGGATACTGTGGGCGTAAAAGTGGGGTAACGGAATATACCAAGCCCACCTCTTTCTCAGCTCAAGCCAAACTTTTCCTTAGCTTCGGGTGCCAGTGAACAAGAACCACGTTTCCTGTTTTCCAAGGAAACCAAAGAGCAGACGAGTGGGGACATTTCTGGCCATGTCATGGTTTTCCCAACATTGTGCAAGCTGACAGTCTCTGGCCTGTTCCATTCCTTCCTCTGGGGACTCTAGGGCATTGCTCTGGCCTCTGGTCTCATTGGCTCAGCCACGCTCGGGGCATGTGGGAAGGGAAGGCCATGCCCCAGGTCACCCTGTCAGCTCATTGACTCCCTTTTCTTCCAGCTTCCTGGGCCACCTGGGCCAGAAGGTCCCCCCGGACCTCCGGTGAGTGTGTGTATGGGGGGATGAGGACCCCTCAATCTTTCTGTCCAGTTACAGAGTTCCTGCTATCCCGGGTTTAAGTACAGCCTCTGTTCACTCCTACTCCCTCCTACCCCTAGGCAGGGGTCTTGTAGCTTGTGACCCTTTTTTTGGCATTTTTGTTTGTTTGTTTCTGTTCTTTAAAGTTTTGGCCACACCCAGTGTTGCTCAAGGGTATCCCTGGCTCTGCATGCAGAAATTACTTCTGGCAGGTTCAGGGGACCTTATGGGACCTCCTGGGGATTGAACCAGGATCAGCTGCATGCAAGGCAAATGCCCTACCTGCTGTGCTATTGCTCTGGTCCATCAAGATCCATTTAATGCAGCCATATGAGTCCTGGCTGTAAGCCCAGGGTTACAGATGAGAAAGTGGGGACCCTTTTTGTCACCTAAGGACCCTCAGGTTCTCTGAACTAACAGAACCTGGTTCTTGCAGGTCCCTGAGGTAGTGTGGGTTTCAGTTGTAGCAGCAAGCTCCATGAGAGTGTGATTCCATGGAACTTTGTGCCTATTCATCTCTTATGTGTGCTACTGTCTCCTCTGAGACACTGGTCCGGAACACTGGGGGTCTGTGGAAAATTACCCTGTGCCTGGCTGGGGAGAGTTAACTCAGGATCCCCTTCCCCCAAGATTCACCCAAACCTACTTCTAAAATGTCTTGTTTTGATTCTACATACAGGGGCTCCAGGGTATTCCTGGACCAAAGGTGAGACAATTGGTGGTACTGGGATTGGGCCTTAGAGTGAATCTAAGGGGGTGGCCCACGAGACCCCTCCCTTAAGTATGTCTTGTGGTTCTGGGGGCCAGTGGGATAGAAGGAATAAACCCCAGCACACAGACAGATTTTGAAGGTAGAATCTTCCAGAACCTGGCATTCCCTCCTGGAGAGGTGGGATCAGGTCTCCTCGAGGACACTGCCCTGGATCTAAGTATGGGGGAGGGCACACGGCAAAGGGCAGACCACCGCTTTTCCTGCATTCAAGTAACTAAAATTGACCAGGACTCTCCTGAGCCCCGGGACTGAAGCCAATGTGAAATGCAGTCCCCCACCCTGGGGTTCTGTGGGCAGGCAGGACCACTGCCCACCTTCCTCTCCCAGGGATTTTTGGGGCCTGAAGTTTCTGGGGAACAAAATCAGGGAATTTGGGACATTAATAGAGTTGGACCAAGACTTGAGATCTAGGGGTCTTTTACGGCAGCCCTTGGACCTCCGTTCCCCTTCCCTGCTCTCCAGGACCCCAAAACATATGGGTGGGTTTCTGGCCCGGCCTGCTGTGACCACCGCCCCATCTCTCTTTCCTGCAGGGGGAAGCGGGACTGGATGGAGCCAAAGGAGAGCAAGGCATTCAGGGAGAAAAGGGAGACCGAGGACCTCTGGGGCTCCCAGTGAGTATCCAGGGCCCTGCCCCACGATGGTGGATGTCCCAGCTGATGTGATGACTGGGATGGGGGTGATGGGAAGAATTCGGGGAGGCCACAAGAAACCAGAGCCCCCCCTCCACTCCGAGCTGCATGTACAAGGGGGCCGGAGAGATACTGCTACTACAAGGGTTAAGGCACTGGCCTTGCATATGGCTCACCCAGGTGCAATCCCCAGCACCCCAGCAGGTCTTCTGGGCACCTCCAGGATTCATCCCTGAGTACAAAGTCAGGGATAATCCCCAGCACAGTCTGGTGTGCCCCCCCCCCAAACACACACAAATAAAAAATAGACTTTAGAACAGAGCAATAACACAGCTGGGAGAGCATTTGCCTTGTTTGCAGCCAACTTTGGTTGGATCCCTGGCATCCCATCTGGTCCCCCTGCTAGTAGTGATCCCTGAGCAAAGAGCCGGGAGTTAGACTTGAGCATCACCAGATGTGACCCAGAAACAAAGGGGCAGATCTATGTAGCACAGCAGGCAGGGCACTTGCTAGCCTTGTTCGGCCATGTTCGATTTCCGGCATGCCATATGACCCCTCCTGAGCCTGCCAGGAGTCAGCCTTGAATACCACTGGATATGACCCTCAAAAAATGAAACAAAATAGTGCCGTGTGTTATTTCTGCGTCCCATGACTTGACTCTGGGCTCTGGTGCTCCTCGAAGGGCCTGGAATAGGGGATGTTAAGCAGGGACCCCTCCTGCCCCCAGGTAGCCCTCAGATGGGCCAACCAAGAGAGCAGCAATATGAACACCAGATGAGGGATCAGGGACAAGAGCATATCCCGATCCTAGGGGCACCCTAAAACAGCCCTTCTCTCTGCTCTCCAGCACCCCATCCCATGAAAGGTCATAAAAGTGAGAATCATTACAGTTTAACCCCCAAATATCTGCTCTCAGTTTCCCAGGGCCAGACACTCCTAAGCAAGAGTGAGAAATCACTGAGACAGGAGCCCTGGACTGGATGGACCCTGTGCCTCAAACTCCAGAGGCTGGAGGGCTTCCCGAGTCCAGATGAACACACCCTGCACCTGTCTTGGGGTGCTGGGATTCATTCCCCATCAGTCTCCATGGGCTCATCTGGCTATTGAGTCACGTTACTTGATGGGCCCAGAGAGGAAAATGAGTCACTTGAAGCGACATAGAAGTTGACATAGGGGGCCGGAGAGATAGCATGGAGGTAAGGCGTTTGCCTCTCATGCAAAAAGGTCATCGGTTCGAATCCCGGCGTCCCATATGGTCCCCCGTGCTCGCCAGGAGCGACTTCTGAGCATGGAGCCAGGAGTAACTCCTGAGCACTGCCGGGTGAGACCCAAAAACCAAAAAAAAAAAAAAAAAAAAAAAAAGAAGTTGACATAGAAGTCACATAGAAGTTGGTGGCAGGGCAGGACCAGGGGCCACTAACCCATACAGAAAGACTCCTGCCTATCCATCCAAGGCATGTACAGGGCCAGTCCCAGCCCCCAGAGTGGCCACTAGCTAGGGAGATCATGGGAAGCTGAGTCCTCTGCACTGGGCATAGCTTGAAGACTAAACAATGGCAGAGGCAAGGGTCAGCTCCTCCCCTGGGATCCTCAAAGTCAGGCCGAGTTTAGCACTGAGCCCCTTGACCTGTGGACTAGACCTATGTCACCTCTTTCCTATGCCTTTTACTGCATCAGGAATGACTCTGTATCCCTCCTCGTGCAGATACCACCTGTCCCCCTGCTTAGCCACTTGTGGCCCTGTTTCTACCTTCATAGCCCAGCACCCCTAGAGAACCCTGAAAAATCCAAATGGGGCTGACATGCAAACAGGCAACACAGACCCAAGATGCCCATGAAAAAGTAAAGGCTCTGGTCCCCCTTCATGCTCCAACTCGGCTGTCGGAGTAAGGAATATGCAGCGAATGCTTTTTCCAACCTAAGTAACAGGCAAGACAGCCAAGGGTCCTTAAGGCAGCCTCCTCTTTTTTTTTTTTTTTTTTTTTTTGCCGCCTCCCACTTTCTACCATGAGATAGAAATTATTCTTCCGGAGCGGAGATTTAGCACAGCGCTAAGGTGTTTGCCTTGCATGCAGAAGGACGGTGGTTCGAATCCCGGCATCCCATATGGTCCCCTGAGCCTGCCAGGGGCAATTTCTGAGCGTAGAGCCAGGAGGAAACCCTGAGCGCTGCCGGCTGTGACCCAAAAACCAAAAATCAAAAAAAAAAGAAATTATTCTTCCAACTGCAGATCAGGAGATGGGGGGCCCAGGAAGGTGCTTTCTTGCCCTGCATGTAGTCACATGGGTCCGATCTCTTGCACCCCAAATAGTTCGACTAAAGTCCCATCAGATTGACCCCAGAGCACAGAGCCCCGAGTAAGCCAGAGCACTGCTGGGAAAGCCACAAACCCAAACCTTGCAGATCCACCCAGACTCTGTCCGTGGCTCCTGAGCGTCAGGGGCCTCTGTTGGCATGTTCACCCCTCAGGGTTCACTCCATGTAGACAGTGGCCTGGCCAGGCAGCACAGACCCCGTTTCCAGGCTCCCCCTCCGCGTGTCATTTGCACGGCTGCACCTACATTCCACAGGATCTCCCGCTTCCCTGGCCCCCATCCCAAAATGGCTCCCGATACTGACCACCCACGGGCCTCACCTGGAGCTTTAAAACTGCACACGTTTTTGGAGAGTCAGGGTGGGGCTGGGGTGGGACTTGAGTCCCCAGACCAGGAGCATGAAACCCCCACTTCTGAGGCTTCAGCCAGTGCCACAAGGCACAGCTCTAGGTTCCCCAAACTCTAGTGTGATGGCTGGTCCTCCCACCCAGCCCTTCCCTGAGAGGAAGCAGCCCTCCTCCCTTTCCTGGGTGCTTTCTCCGACTGGAGAATCCTGAGACCCCTTTCTGGGATTTGGGCTGTTTCCTCAACCTGGTCTGTATGGGTCAGGGCAGATAGGAAAGGCAGCTCCCCGTCTTCTCTATGACCTGCCACCAGGAGGAAGGAGGTCTCTTCCTGTAGTTTGAAGGGGTAGTCGGGGTGCCCCACAGCCCAGTGGTAGAGCCAGGGCTCCCCATTCCCACCATCTGTATGAGAACACGCCTCCATCCTATGTCCCACATCTCACGCCCCATGCCCCACATCCGCCTTTCCACTTCCCATATCCCATGTCCCACCACTATGAGGTGGTGCTGCTGTGCTCCAAGCATGTCCCATCTCTCCTGCCGACAACTTTGCTCCATGAAACATGTAGTCTCCTGCCTCTGGCCCTGCCCACTTCCCCTCGCCTCCATCCAGGAAAGACCCTGCCTGGACCCCCGAGACTCGTGCTTAGCTTCGCAAGCTGTCGGGTGCCAGCCCCTTGGGGTCCCCACTCTCCGGGAAGCGGGTGCAAGCACAGCCGTCCACATTACAGTCAGCATCTCTCTCCACGCCAACACCACCCCCTGTCCTCCCGAGCTTACGCGTCCCGTGTTGTTTGACGACCAGCGTTTGTGTCTGTCCGGAGTCACTGCTTCACTCACCTCTTCCCTCCCGGCCCCTTTCTCTCCCTCCCGTTTCTCCCTTCCCCTTCTTTTGGTCAAATTGTCCCTTCGTCCAGGGAGCTTCAGGTTTGGACGGCAAGCCTGGGCCGCCGGTGAGTGTCACGCCATGACCCCTTCCCCAGCCCGTCATCCTTCCTGTCTGTGCCCTGTGGCCTTGTTTTCCCCGGAAGTCAGGCCTTCTCCCTCCACCAACACCCAGATGGTACCTTTTGTGCCTGCTCAGGCCTCTGGACCCAAGGCAGCTACCCCAGAATTCCTGAGCCTGGGAGCCGGGCCTTGGTCCTTCTCACCAGCCCCCCATGTCTGCTCCTCCTGCTGTGTTGTCTCTGTGCTGTGAGCTGTGTGTCTCCGCTGTCTGCTTCAGGGCCTGTCTTCTCCCAGGAGCCTCCAGCCCTGAGTGTGAGGACGTGGAGGGGAGCAGAGTTGACGGGTCAAGGCCGGTGTGGTACCGAGTGGCACACAGGCTACCCCTCTCCCTCAGCTCAGTGATGGTGGACCGTTAACTTCCAGTCAGGCCGCGCAACCCAGCTAGGGCCTTCCTGCAGCGAAAACAAGATTCACCTGGCTGCTTGACGCAGAGCTCCCTGACGCAGGAAATAGGTCGCTCCTGTCTTTCTAGAAAGCTCTTCTGTGTCCAGCACAGTGGCATCTCATAAACCGCCTCTCCCCTCTCTGCCCACTGCACCTCCCCTCAGGGCTCAAATCCCAGGGCTTTGCAGGTCAGAGGCTGGGAGTATTCCCAGAGTGCACTGACAGGCCCTGTCAGCTGTCAGATCCTAGGTCTGCCATCGGCTGATAAGGCCCCCATGGGCTGGCAGGAATGACTCTGGGTGGTGGGAGAAGGAACCTGAGGGGGATTTGTGGGGTGAGGCCACCTCAGCAAACCTTCCCTCAGACCTGAGTGGAAGCCAAGGGCTCAGACAGATGCCCACCGGAACGTAGAGCTTAGCTGGGGGGCCTAAGAGAATCTTTGCAGCATCTCACTCCACTGCAGGCTGCTTGCGTGCGGCGACAAGGCTGAGTCCTGTCTGGTCCCAGAACCCCTCCTGGCCGTTCACTGAAGGATTTGACCTCAGCACATGAAGTTGCGGTTTTTTCTCTTCCAGCAACTGAGTCCCCTGCTGCCCTCGCATGCCCCACACCCCCGCAAAGGGGCAACCCCACATCCTCCCTCTCAAACACTCAGTCCATTTGGGTTGACAGCAGGGAATAGTGCGGGACCCAAAGATTCAGTGCTTTGGATTTCTTTTTCTTATAAAAACTATCACAAGGGGGCCAGAGCTATACCACAGCAGGGAGGGCTTTTAGCTTTGCACGCCGCCCACCCAGGTTCAGTCCCCAGCAACCCATATGGTCTCCCAAGCCTGCCAGGAGTGATTCCTGAGAAGTATCCCCTGCACACTGCCAGGTGTAGCCAAAAAAAAAAAAAAAAAAAAAATCCAAACTATCACAGATTTAAAGGTGGGAATAAGCTGCCTGGGCCCAGGAGCACTTTAATCAAACACAGCTTCTGACGTATCCGATCGATCAGGGTATGAATGGGGACATAGTCCATCACTTAATCCAACAGAGAGGCCCAGGTATCCCCAAGTAGGGCAGAAGCCCCCGTCTTTGAGGAAGGCTTTGAGGAGGGACACAGAGCCCACCATACTGTGAGGGACCTGCCCTGTTCAGAGACACCACATCCCTCCCTCATCCAGGGTCCTTCCACTCCATCTTCTGCGGCTTCCCTCCTTCTCTTTCTCTCTCTCCCTCTCTCCCTCTCTCCCTCTCTCTCTCCTCTCTCTCCTCTCTCTCCCTCTCCCTCTCTCCTTCTCTCTCTCCCCCCCTTCTCTCTCTGTATGAAGTAGATGGCCCCCACTTTTCAGTCACCTTCTTACCCCCACCCCCATTGGTGCAGAGCACAGTTGCGTGTACAGACCCAGGGAAGCTCAACAGGAGGGTGCATGGGTGTGTTTCATGTGCCTTCATGAGCCCCACTCGGGCCCCAGCACCCCTCACCCTCCCTGCCAGGCCAGTGTTTCAGGCACCCCAGATCTTCTCACTCACACTCTCGGTGCAGCTGGGACTGGGGAATGAAGGGGCGTGGTGGGGAGGGGGCGGCTGGCTGACCCCCATGCCTGCCTGTGTGCTGCGCCCGCCTAGGTCTGTGGCATGAAGACCTGCCGCTGCATGTGGAGCCCCTGACCCCCCCACCCCAGGGATGGCAGCATCTTGTCTTCAGCCTTGGCAAGCTTGGCTGGGGAGCAAAAAGGTTTTCTCCTGAGTCCAGCCCCCGAGCTCCGAAGGCGCCTTCCAGATGAGGCCCTCTGAGAGTTTGGCTGCCAACCCTGGGCTTGCTCACTGTGGGGAGGGCTCCCCGGGCCCCCATGCCAGCACCATCACCTCTGCTTCCTTTCACCCCACCCAGGGTATTCCGGGACCAATTGGCATTCCAGGCCCAGCAGGACCAAAGGGTGAGAGGGTGAGTGCCCAGTGGGTGCCCAGCAAGCTCCCCGCAGGAGGACGGGCCTGGCACTGCCCCCCATTACCCCATTACAGAATCACCCCATTACCTCCAGTCGTCCTCGTCCCTCCTTCATAGCTGTCAGCGGCACCCCAATCCTTCATCTTCTCTGGGATCCTACCAGACAAGTGTGGTGGTGTAGTTAGGAGGGGACCAAGACCCCCAAAGCGCCCCCTGCTCTGCTTCTGGTTCTCTGGCCCCAGAGCCAAGCTGTCAGGCAAGTCACCTGGAACTGCTGGCTCTGGCACCCTGAAAATCCACTCACTTTGCGGGGGAGCCTGAAGCCACTTAAAGAGATGTTAGAAAAGGAGTCCGTGGGGCTCCATCCCACAGTGGGAGGGTGGACCAGGTGAGAGTGGATGCAGGAGGCCTGTCCTAGACACAGGGTCCTCCCAGTAGCCCCATTGCCCATTTCATACCCCATTATGGCCCAAATGCGGGCGCAGGCACCCCAAGAGCCATTTGGCTGAGTCCTTTCTGCCTAGCTCCAGGACACATCTGAGTAGGGAGGACACAAGCAGCTGAGGCTGCCCTGAGACCCCAGCCCCTGGGGGTCAGTCAGGACGGCCAATCTGAGCTCTCGGAGAAGAAATCCCAGAACTGTAGCGCAGGGACTCCCTGCAGTCTTCCCACCCCAGGCCCATTTCCTGTTCCTCCTTCCCCTTCCCAGCCTCAGCCTTGGGCTGGCCAGGGTCCAAGGCCCATTCCTTCCAGAGGGGGAACCCAACCCTGGGGAGAGGGGTGGGCTTCAAGCCCAGCCAATCCCTCTTAAGCTCCATGCAGCTCCTCGGGGAGACTGGAGAGGTCTCTCTGGTTCCCTTGCCAGCGACACACAGGCCAGAGGCTATCATGGATCAGGGAGACCTCACGACTTCCTTCTCCCGTTTTAGGGCAATAAAGGTGACTCCGGGCTGACAGGACCAAAGGGAGCAACTGGACTTCCAGTAAGTTCCCTGGGCACCTGGTTCTCTCCTCCACCCTGCCCACCCCCAGAAGCACAGTACCCCAGAAGCACAGAGCCTACACATAACTGAGGGACCCAATGGAGATTCTCATCTGGTGGCCAAGCAACCCCCAGGCTCATAGTCTCCTACTAGGCAGAACTCAAGACAAATTCCCACATGCATGGCCCCATGGGCAGAAGTAAGCACCCTAGCTCTATCCTTGGAGCGGGGCCACCTCAAATCCAGGCCTCCTCAAATGTCCAAGAGAGATGAGATGAGGGATGCAGCTTCCCTAGAGACCCTCTTGGCCAAGGTGGCCCTTTCACCTCTTGGGGCCAGAAGTCCGAGACACCTTGCTTCCATCCCCAGCACCCAGAGGAGCCCTTAGCACAGTTGGGAGTAGATTCTACAGCGATTGTAGAATGCTTGGGGCTGGAGTGTTAGTTAGTACAGGGTGTAAGGTGTTTGCCTTGCATGGGACCAGTTCCATAACTTTGGGTGCCCTGAGCCCCACCAGGAGTGATCCCTGAGCATAGACCCAGGAATAAATGCTGAGCACCTCTGGGTGTGCTGTAAAAACAAAAACTACTTATTTGATAGTCTAAATAAAAGAATCAAGATCATGGTCTCCCAACAAATTAGAAAGAGGGTCTGAGACTGCCCCAGGCCAGGCAGGAGGGCGGATGAACACCCTCACCCCACAGGAGTGTCCTGGGCCTCCACTGTGCTCTCGGATTCCTCCTCCTACTGATCATGAAAATGAGCCCCAGGCCAGCGAGGAACCTGGACCTGTGGTGGGCTGGTCCCAAAGTCCCTCACCCGCTGGCTTCTAGGACAGGTTCCTTGAGCAGTTTTGTCTTGGGCCCACTTGGGTCTCAGCACAGAGCCTCGGCACCTGGAAGGAAGTATTGGCCTGGGTCTGGTCCTGAGCCCATCTTTACTCCTCTGATCTCTTACAGGGTTTACACGGACTACCCGGGGTCAAAGGAAACCGGGTGAGTCTGAGCCGTGCACTTGGGCGCTCTTGTCACTAATGTCTTCCTGATGTGGTGGAATGATCCCTGACCCCACTGGTAACTGCCGGTTTGGGTGGGTCTTTTTGGTCTTGTTTTTTGTTTTGTTTTTACCGATAAACCAGCCTCAATTAAAAGCCCTAATAGTCTGGAGCTTAATCGTGGCCGACAGGGAGCCTGGGGCCTAATCCTGAAATTGAAGCTTGGCTTTGTCTGCAATGCGCCCAAACCAGGGCGCCTGCGGAATTAGCATTGGCTCCAGACATGGGTCATCTGGCCCGCTCACCCTTGGGAAGTCCTGATCACCCCTGGCGGATGTTTTTCCGCCCGGTGGACCCTGGGCCTGACCTCTGGAAACTTAGCTTCATGGGGCATCTCAGGCCTCCAGTGATCAAGAAAATGAATTCAAGTAGACAGCAGTGGTCAGAGTCGTGGGTCGTACAGGAATAACTGAATTATCTCTAAGGGGGTGGGCTCAGGTTCCTTTCTGGAACTCCTAAAATGGTCCTCAGAGGATGATGCATGTCCAGAGCATCTTCTGAGTCACAAGAACTAGAGGTCTGAGGAGAGGCTAGGAAGTCTAGGAAAACAGAGGGAAAAGGCAGACCCGAATGCTCATAAAAGGTTCTGGGTTCTTAGAGTACAGGCAGAGCTTCTAGAACCTGTCTCTGCTCATCTTTGAACCTTGCTTGACCTGGTCCATGCGTAGAAATGGGCACTAGCATCGAATAATGCCATTCTGTAAGATGTACTCATTGGCTATTCCGTGTCCCCTAAATTTATTGGCTTTGGTTCAGAGCAATTGCTTCTGTCCTACCTGGTCTGGAAATACTAGCCCTACCAGACTGTTCATGGGAAAACCCCATCTAGAAACCACTGGTATATAAAAAAAAAAAATGACTGGCAGAAACTCAGCAGCCTGTCAGGAAAGACTGGAACTGTCCCTTATGTGGCATCCAAGAATTGAAGCCACTTGAGAATGCGATCATTCCACCTCTGTAGTGGCCTACTAACATCCTTCCTGGTTATTTCTAAAGCACTCTGACTTTCTGAAGTGTTCAGCACTAACCCCTGTTTCTTAAGGCCTTTTCAGTTGGCTTGTGGCACCAAACCAGGCACCAGCTGTGTTCCTGCAGCTGCAGGATTGGGCTGCTTCACAGGTACAGGCAGGGCAGGTGAATGCCCTTGACCTGATCAGAGACAGATAGGCATGAGAGCAGGTTCTTCTGCTGAAAGCTCACAGGGCACTGAGTTAGCGAGTGGCATCTAGGATTGGTTGGAAAATATCCCTTCTCTGCTCCCTCTAGATAAGGTTTACTCACCATCTGGCCATCAGAAGGTAGCAGTGCCCAGCCTGGAACAGTCCAGTAGCATGACCCTTCTTTGGAGACCACCATGGAGCCCATTTGGTTGACTGCTAAGAGCAGGCTTCTGGGTTAAGAAGCAATCCGCTCTTGGGCCGGAGCTATAGTCCAGCAGGATAGGCACTTGTCTTACATGCTGCCAACCTAGGTTTGATCCTTGATGGTCCCCCAGCCCCGCCAGGAGTGGTTCCTGAGCACAGAACCAGGAGTTAGCCCCAAGTAGTGCCAGGTATATACCCAGCAAGAACCAGCTACTTCTACTTTTCTCATTCAAGACCGTTTCTTCTGGGGCCGGGCGGTGGCGCTGGAGGTAAGGTGCCTGCCTTACCTGCGCTAGCCTAGGAGACGGACCGCGGTTCGATCCCCCGGCGTCCCATATGGTCCCCCAAGCCAGGAGCGACTTCTGAGCGCATAGCCAGGAGTAACCCCTGAGCGTCACCGGGTGTGGCCCAAAAACCAAAAAAAAAAAAAAAAAAAAAGACCGTTTCTTCTTAAGGATGCCAGGATATCCCAGAAGAACATGCTCTCCACCTCAGCTCCCCTGAGACCTAGTTATCTTAACGGGGGGAGGGGGGTTGGGGGATGATGCCTGGAAACCCAAAATATTGACATTTTAGTCAAGGGAAAGGACCAGGCATGAAGGTGAGGCTGGAAGTGTACAAAATCTACTCACCACCCCACCTCACTACATATGGGTCATGGATTCCCTGCAGGCTGCTCACAGACTTGGCCCCATGTCAGGTCTGGAGCCTGCACCAAAACCTGCGGTCTGTTCCTCTGACCCATATGCCTTTCTAGGTCCCACTGGGAAGGGGTTGGTCCCCCACTTTCCTGGCATGAAGAGGAAGTTCCCCTCAGCAATAACCCAGAGTCCTAGATGGTGGGGTGGGGGACACTGAAGGGACACACATGTGAGAGGGAAGAAGGTTCCGTGCCTGTTACTTGGGCCACCGCCTTCCCTCTGAGCAGCTTATAGAAACTTATAGAATGAGACTCCTTCAAAAGATAATAGGGGGTGGTTTTAGTTGTTTGGGGCTCAGGAAAATGGGTGCCATGGTGCAGTCATACAAGCCAACTGTGGGCTAAGATAGCATGGGGGAGACTCCAAACCTTCACATTGTGTGGGGGCAGGGGGTTAGGGGGGTAAGCCTAGCTGTACTATCTGTAGGTGTTGCTGCCCCAGACTGCCTTTCCTCTCTTCCTCTTACTCTCTCTAAGCTCTGGTCTGCCTCTTCCTTTCTTTACTCTCAGCAGCTTCCCTCCTCCAGATGTGATCGCCCACATTTGCAACTCCCTGTTAGACCTCTCTCTCCCCAGATCACCTTCCACTCCCTGCTTGGAGAACGCTCTGTCCCCATGTCCCTGGCCTTTGCAGCCCCTCTGGCAGGCCAGAGGCTCTCCCTGTGTTTTTTTGGGTCGGGGACACAGGGCTGTGGCTAAAATGGTGCCAACAATGGTCGCCAAGAACCCCAGGTGGAGGCCATCCCCTATGCTGTCCCCTTGTGTCATCTCCCCCTCCTGAAGGTCAGGGCAGTGGCTCCCAAGGCTCTTCCCCAGAGGCAAATTGTGGTCGTCCCCATCTGGCCTCATAGGGCGTGCCCACTCTTACAGTGGCCTGACCCAAGGGGATCTGGGGAGTTCTATTCTGGGCCTCTCCACACAGGCTGCTGGTGGCCACACTCTTGGGGATCATTCCTGGCACTGTGCTCGTAAGTGAGACAGGTGCCCATGTGCATGTTGATCTCCAAAGTAGCATTTGCACTTCGAAAACTCACAGGGAGCAAGAGCAATGCAACGAGCAGTGGCAGCCACCCTGGAATCATGAGGAGACACAGGTCACGTAGGGTCCTAAAGATTCAGGACAAGGTCAGGACTGATTCTTAGTGCTTGGGGGGGGGGGTGTTCAAAGGGCTGGAGCACGTGTCTGGCATGTTCGATGCTCAGCGCCACAAAGTCCCCAGAGCACCATTAGGTGGCCCTAGACCCACTGACCGGGCATTAAGCTACCTGCCTGCAAAGTGAGCCAAATACCACCAGGAGCGGTTGTCCAGTGCCCCCCAAACATCCTGGTGTTCTTCCTCCCTCCCAAGGGAAAATGGTAGGCGTGAGATCGTGCCTCCAGCAGCAGCTCTGCTGGCTCTCGTACCATGTAAATGCTCCCATTTCCCATTCTGGTCAGAAAGTAGCTCAGTTACAGAGGCCCAGGCCATCCCTTGCACACAGACCTCACAAGGGCCTGTTTCCGACCCCATCTCCCTCCGTGGGTCACCAGTGAAGGATCGGGCTCCGAGAAGAGAAGTTCCGTCACCTCAGCAGGCCACGAGGAGTGGCAAGACCGGCTCTGCCTAAAGCCTCTCCCACCCGCCTGCTGTCCTCATTCCAGGCCCCGTGGCAGACACCAAGAGTCACTCTGCTATGGGCTCTAGAAAACTTTCCCAAAAGAGCCCCAGGACCACCAGGAAGGAAAGGCCTGACTGCAGCCCATTCCCTCCTTCCCCACGATGGGCCAGGACTGAGCAGCAGTTCTCAGGAGGGGCACAGAACACCAGGAGCCCTGGGCAGGCGTATGCCCACATGCCCACACATACAGACACAGGCACTCGGCATGCACTACTGGTATGTACACAGACACAGACACAGACACACACACACACACACACACGTGCATGCATGCATGAATTCAAAAATCATCCACACACACACACACACACACACACACACACACACACACACGCATGCATGAACTCAAAAATCATTCCCCCGACCTCCCAGTAGAATAGCAAGGGGGTAAAAAGCAGCAGAGCCAAAGGTCGCCAGCGGGGGCCTTTCCAGCGTGAGAGACAGATGGGGATATCCAGATCCCACAGGTGTGTCAGGGCTCAGTGTGAGCAAAACCAGCCCCCCATTATCTCCCACCATCCCTGCCTCCCCCTGCAATGCCAAGACCTCCATTCTCTTCTCTGTCCTGGCCTCGCTTCCACCCCCTGCCCACTGCCCTGGCCAATTTGCGAGGCTCCTAGTGGGGAGAGGGTCGTCATTGACCCCTAACCATCTCCCCTGAGGGAGAATCTCTCAGGGAGAGACGCTACTCCCTCTTTTATTTCACTTCTCTTTCTGTCTCTAACTTTAACATGAAACTAATACTAAAGTATTGCTGTTGCTGCTGCTGCTGTTGTTGTTGTTGTTGTTGTTGTTGTTGTTGTGTTTTTCTTGGACTAACCCATCATTTACAGGGGGAGAGGGGGAAGAAAGGCTCCCGGGGGCCTAAAGGGGATAAGGGAGACCAAGGAGCACCTGGATTGGACGCCCCCTGCCCGTTGGTATGTTTGCCGTTATCGTTTGCTTCGTTTGGGTTTTATTTTCATGGGGTTTGTGCGTCAGAAATCAAGAAGGGAAATAGAGGGAGACTAGAAGCAAAGATAAAGCTGCTGCCCAGACCCTAAGTTTCTGCCAGCCCGGTGAGGGGTAGGCACTGCCTGCTGTGGGCACTGCCCTAGGGCACAGCTGCAAGCAATTTTCCCCAATCTCTTTCCTTTGAAGAGGATCCTTTGCTCGGAAGGATCAGTGGGGAAGGGATTTAAAAGAAGGTTCCTTCTCTGCTGCCCTTGCTGGAGCCAGCACAGCCCCCTGCGTCTCTCCTCCACCTTCTTGGTTTGTGGCCCATCTTTGGGCGGCTGTGGCAGCCGCTCAATCCTCCCTCGGTCAAGATGCAGGACATTGGGGTTAGCGCGTCCTGGGGGCTCCCCCCCCCCCCACACACACACACTCAGATTCATTCAACAGCACAGAAAAGGGCCCTGTTCATGGGTGATGTCTGCCGGCTGTCCACCACCCAGTCAGATCTACGCAGCTGCCACCCAGGTACCCGGGAGCCTTCCCTATCGCCAGTGCTCAAGGCACGTGTCAGGCTGGGAAGGCTTGTAGTTAGAGTGCAGCCAGCTAACTCATGTCTCCTTCAAGAGCGATTCTGTGCACCTTCCCCAGAGCCAAAGAGCATCCGCTGGGATACCAGGCTTAGAGTCAGCTGGGGAGGGGGGTCCCCTCCCAAGCACCCTGAAGTCCTGCATCCTGGCCGGGGTGGGGTGCGCCTCTCCACTGCAGGAGTGGCCTGCCTCGACGTCAATAACCATCGTGGCTGGTTTTGTGAACAGGGACACCGAGGTTTTAAAGGAGAGAAAGGGGAGCCGGGTCTGCCGGGGCTGGACGGACTGGACGCCCCGTGCCCATTGGTATGGCGTGTGCCCTCCTCGCCCGCATGACCTGCTCGGCCGCCCTATGTGTGGTTTGAGCCTGCGGTGCTTCCTGCCCTCCCTGCCTTGCCTGTTCCTGCCCACCCGTTTCTGCCACCCATGGCTTCGCTGCAGACCACCAGGGGTCCCCAGCTCTGGCCCAGCTCTGGCTAGTCCTTGGGGTCTACTGCCATGCTCCTTGCCTGTATATTGTGTGCATCTCTGGATATTCTCTCAGCTTCCTCCTTCCAAAATTCATCCGCTGCACCCCATCCCCCAACCACCCTTCCAGGCTAGCTCTGGCTGCTTCGGCTCCTCTAACAATAGAACAAATCTGAACAAACCCTCTGAACAAATCTGGCAGCTGAAGGGCCCAGGAAAGCAGGGTTCCCCCAACAGGTTTTAGAACTATGGCTCTTTCTCCTCTTCCCACGGCGCTTGGAGGCATAAACACTGGGCACTTGACAAAGTGTTTTGGTGAGGGGACACGGTCAGTCAACCCATTGTTACTATTTGGCACCCTGTAAATGTGGGATATGACAGGAGCCCTAGACAGCTTGATACAGGGGCCTTGGTACGTCTTGTACATCCTTGGTACATCTTTCAAGCCAGACCTGAGATAGTAAATAGCCCTTGACATGCCCAAGTTTGGAGGCTGCTCAGACCTGTATCTGAGACCCTAAAAACTCAACTCTAGATGCTTTATTCCCAGAATCCATCACAAAACACTCCCCAAGAGACCTGACTTGAGCCAGTTCCCCCTTTGAAGAGTTCAGAGTTCCCCTCTTTGTGAAGAGGTTGGGGAAGTAGGGATTGGAGCTCGGGACGAGAAGGGAGGGACAGGTTCAAGGGGACATGGTCCCAAGTGTCCCTGATGCACCAGTCCTCTGGCTCTCTCCCCACCAACCCCCATGAAGAGGGGGGCTGGTGAGGACCCCTTTCAAGGCATTTGATTTGCAAGGTCTCCACTACACTCAATGCTTCAGGGAGCTTGGGGCTCATGGATCCACATTTCTGCAGTAGCAGGATTGTCCAGCCCCTATGTGGCCCTCAGGTCACATGAACATGCAGACGTAAGTTTTGACCAGAAGTAGGAGGGTTTTGAGCAAAGATAGGGTGACTATATGGCACCTTGATTTCGGAATCTGCAATGAACCCAGACCCAGCCAGTTGGGGAGTATGTACCTGCCCAGCACTCCACCCCACACCCCAGCATGCCACCTGTGCACTCCTAACTCACGCAGGGACTCAGCATCAGCCACATCCTGCTCTGCTCTCATCTGCTGTCCTTCCTGCCCCCGCCATGCTCTTTTGCCCAATTGCTTCCCCCATGCCTGGCCATCGCCCTGTGCCAATGGGCATGTAGGCATGGCCCGAGACACACCTCTCGCTCCTGGAATCGGATGTGTCACTGTGTGGTGGATGGAAAAAGGGAGAGGGAGAAGCTCATCCTAACCCTCGTGCCCACTGGGCTCTTGTCTGGTTTCCGCTACAGTTCCCCACTTCCTCAACTTCGGCATTATGCATAGGGACTGCGGGGGCACTCCGGGTATACTGCTGAATTTCAGTAACCTAAATTGGCTCTGGGACCAGCTGCCTGTGAAGGGCCCCGAAAGAGGTTCTTGGCCCCTGAAAACTCTCTTCCCTTTTTCTTTGAATGGGAGCTGGGACTAACAGTATCTGAGCTGCCATCTAAAGAGCTGGGGCCAGGTCCTTCACCCGGTCCCCACCTGCTTCTCCAAAATTCCCAGGCTCGGGGGTCAGGGGCTGAGGAAACTTGGCAGGTCTCCAGGCACCAGGTGCTCTGGGGGTGTCTCCAGCATGGAGGACCTGGGGTGCACAGCTGACCCCACCCTGCTTATCCATTTCTCCCTGCATGTCTGGTGGGGCCCAAGCTATGCCCAAAATCCTTGTTACTTTGTGCAGGCACCAGGGCCAGGTTGCAATACCCAGAAAGTCTCCTGTCCTCGTTGAATGGCCAGCACATGGGAACTGGGGAGATTCTGAGAAAAATCAGAGAATGGGAGGGCCTGGCTGGGGTCACCCTCCTGGCCTTTTGATTTTGTCTTCCCTGGGTTTGACAGAGGGGAAACTGAGGCACCTGAGTGCCCGTCATCACCCAGCATTCTTCAAGGCTTCTGTGGAGAGAGAAGAAAGAGCCAACAGGGACTGGAAAGATAGCACAGCAGGGAGGGCACTTACTGTGCATGCACCTGACCTGGGTTCAGTCCTAGGCAACACCTAAGGTTCTCCCCCAAAGCCCCATGTGAAGGGATCCTTGAGTGCAGAGACAGAAGGCAGTCCAGAGCACAACTGGCTGTGGACCAAATCCGAAAAATGAAAGGAAGAGGGGCCTGCATGATAGCATAATGAGGAGAGCATTTGCTTTGCATGCAACTGACCCAGGTTCGATCCCTGGCACTTCATATGATTCCTGAGTCTGCCAGTAATGATTCCTGAGCACAGAGCCAGGAGTAACCTCAGCACTTCCGGGTATGGTCCGAAAATCGAAAAGGAAAAATAAGAAAGAAAGAAAGGCAGGGGACAGACACTACAGCAAGTTTGTTCCTTCATCCCCTGTCCCTGGCTGTCTGCTGGGAGTCTTCACAGAGACTCTGACTCCTGGCCTGCCTTCCTCCCGCAGGGCGAAGATGGCTTACCCATCCAGGGCTGCTGGAACAAGGTAAGCACCCTGCTGGCCTGTCTCTGGCACCAAGTGGAAGGGAGCCCCTGGGGAAGGGGCCACCCAGGCCCACACGCACTGGGAGAATGTTCAAGGCTCCTTCCTGAGGCTTCAGCCCACCCCAGGCAGTTTCCATGTGGCCACACAGAGGCCCCCTTGTGCTCTTTGTGGTCCTGGGTTTGATGGTAGCACCCAGCCAGTATCAGACCTTGGGTGTTAGCTTTATTTCCACACTGAGGGATTCAGTTCAAGGCCTTACACATGCCAAAGGCAACAGGGCCTCAGCTTTGGGCTTATCAGGTCACTTGGGCCTTTGGTGACGTTTCTCCAGCTGCAAGAGGCCCGTACACTCACTCATGACCTCAGATCCTTCCTCTGGGGGCTCTAGGGCCCTGTTTTTCCCTACCCCAAAGTTAGAGTTTCCAGTTTTCAGGAGTGAGCCCGGCACCCTTCCTCTTCCAGGACTCTGCTTCTGAGCCTGTAGTTTCTGTCAACCACACTTGCCCTGGTACCCCCAAGCCTGTTCGCATCTCCCTCCGCCAGGATCCCAGAGCCCAGAGTGGGACCAGCTCTCTGCTGATCCAAGGGAAGGCGGCAACTGTAAACTGGCCCAGGCCTGACCTGCCTCCCTGCAAGGACTTCCCCAGCCGCTCAACACAGTGCTCCAGGGAGCCGGATCATCCCACCCCAGGGCAGGGGTCCCCAACTGTGCTTATAGCAAACCTCATTATGAATTATCTAATAGTATAAACTAGTGAGAAGTCAGGTAGCCAGACTGAGCTTCGAAGGAGGTGAATCAACCCCCTCTGCAGAAGGCCCAGAACCTTGTTCATTGACTAGTTCCTCAAAAAGATATGAGAGGCATGTGGGGCTAGTCCCTACCTTATTCCCAGAAGCAGCTTCTAGGGTGGCAGATGCTGGTTAGGAGGTGGGTACTATGGAGCTGGTCAGGAAGAACAGCCCCATCACTGCCACCTACCTCAATGTCTCTGAGAAGCCAAGGTCCTCAGGTTGGTTCACCCCACAATGGCCCCTGTGCTGTGAAACCAGCGCAGGTAGCATGGAGAGCAGGTGCCCTCTGGTGGCCGAATAGAGAGTTTCTGATGGTCTGCCCTGGAGTGTGGGACAGTTGGGGTCCATACCTGCAGAAGTTCATGTCCCGCCAGTTCGAAGCCAGGATCAAGGACTTCCTTCCTTTCTTCCCCCCAGCCCCGCCAGAAACAAGCACTACAGACACTAACAATGTTGTTTTGTGTTTGTTTTGCAGTGACGCCTCTAACCTGGGATTGGCCTGAGTGTGTGTTTGTACATAGAGTATTTATTTTTATACAGTTTTCACTCTTTGAAAATGCCAGACGGATGATGCATCTTACAGATTATTAAAAAAAAAAGAAAGAAAGAAAAAGAAAGCCCTACATATTTTGTACAGAAAATGCCAACCTCTTAACCTTTTGTTTGTTTGCAAGACGTATAAGTCCCCGGCGCTAATACACTCTTTGTGAGCATGCCGTATGTTTGCATGGTGTTTGTGTGCACTAATTAAGGATGGGTGCTGAATAAATTGAGTTCTGGTGCCAAAAGGGGGACCCCACAGACGCTGGGGTGCAGGCTGCCTTCCCCCGTGTGTGAGTTCACAGAAATGTGGAGGAGGCACAGCGATTGGCCGAGCGAGGTGTGACTAGGAACACTGAAATGGATGGGTTTTGGTTATTAAAGGGAAAATGAAACCCAGCAACGCACACTCCCGCTGCATCCCTACACAGTTGCATGCTTTCTCGTGAGGTAGCAAGTCCCAGGAGGCCGAGGGGGGCAATTTGGACACATTAAGTCTGGCAGCTAGGAGCAGTTCTGTCTCTCAGACCCATGTCTGCGGTTCAGAATGTTGTGGGACCCTTTTAGAGTTCAGGTGTGCAGGAAATCCCCCTTTCCTGGGGCACCAGGGGGCTTGTTCCTACAGCTCTGAGCTAGGGCTTTTTTTCTGTGCGACTGGAGTCACCAGCCCTGTCTCTGGGGGCTGCTGGTGCCATCGACTGGTGCATTGTCCACCCAGAACTGCCAATCACAGTTCACCACTTGGTCGTTTGCTCTGACAGAGACAGCTCAGATCTGCAGCTGTTTAAGAGATGGAGCACTCGATAGGGGAGGCCCTGGGACCTCTGAGGCTCGGGGCTGAATTATCTAATGGTATAAACTAGTGAGAAGTCAGAGATTTTTAGGGGGACACCGGGCAGTGCTTAGATCTTACTCCTATCTCTGCACTCAGGAATCACTCCTGATGAACCATATGGGGTGCCAGGGATTGAACTTGGGTCTGCAACATGCACGGCATGGGCCCCACCTACTCTGGCTCCAAGAAGTCCGTTTTTTAAAGACAAAATAAATAAAAATGAAATAACATTATTTTAAATTTAATGTCACAAACCTTTTTTCAAGAAAAAGAAGAGTTTTGCTGCTTCCTGGTCATTATACAGAACATCCCCACTTAACAATGTAAATGCATTTTTGGAAACTATGACTAAGTGAGATGAAGTGTAAGAAAAACGGGTCCTCAGAAAACACTAGCTGGCATGGGTCTGCTGGAATTTCTTTTTCTCTATCAATGTTATAATCAGACAGTATTGTTCAGGGACCTCCATTCTCTGCTTAGAAAAGTTCTTGGGGAACTCCTTTTTCAGTTTTTGGGCCACACTCAGCTCTATTCAGGGCTTACTCCTGACTCTGTGCTCAGGGGTCACTCCTGGAGTACATCTCTCTAGCCCCTGGAAACCCCATTTCACAAGGTCAGTGCTGCACACACATTGTTGTAAGCTACTTCTGAGGACTTAAAACGGTGGCTGCGTGGGGCGGGCAAACCCCCCTCTTTTTTTTTTTTTTTTTTGGTTTTTGGTTTTTGGGCCACACCCGGCGGTGCTCAGGGGTTACTCCTGGCTGTCTGCTCAGAAATAGCTCCTGGCAGGCACGGGGGACCATAGGGGACACCGGGATTCGAACCAACCACCTTTGGTCCTGGATCGGCTGCTTGCAAGGCAAACGCCGCTGTGCTATCTCCGGGCCCGCAAACCCCCCTCTTTCCGAAGACCTTTTCAGTGACCTCTAAATGGCCTTTCTGGGAGTAATAAGTACAAAAGAAACTTGAACCCTTGCTCCTCACACTCTGAAGAGCAGAGACTTTCCATTTATGAAACCCCACTATGGACTGTGGGTTCCTTCCAAACACTTGTGTAAGTGGGACCCCTGTTATCCACACAGAAGGTCCCCCGTCACATTCTCCTTCCCAGTTCGCCCATTTTGAAAATCAGACAGTTCCTCCTCTGAGCTCCTGCCTTATTCAAAGGCCAAATGCTGGGACCCAAGAAGGAGCTCAAAGGGCAGGACATTTGCCTTGCATGCAGCCAGCTCAGTCCAAGCCCTGGCACCACAAAAAAAGTCCCATGAGCACCGCCAGGAGTCAGCCCTGAACATAGAGCCGAGTACCTGGAGAGATGTGGCTCAAAAATAATAATAATAATTAATAATAAATAATAATAAATAATAATAATAATAACAGCAACAAAGCCAAGTTCTGGGGCCAGAGAAATATACAGCGTGAGATAAGGTCCTTGCTTTGCACACTGCTGACCCACCTCTGATCCCTAGCACTTCATGATCGACTGGGCTCCACCAGGAGTGATTCCTGAGCACTGTCAGGTGTGCCCCCAAAGCGAAACCAAAATTTTTTAAATGCCAAGTTCTGGAATGATAGTTGCCCTGCACACAACTGATCCATGTTCAATCCCTGGTACCATATATGGACCCCTGAGTAACATCAGGTGAGATCCCTGAGCACAGAGCCAGTAGCAAGCCTGAACACCTCCAGATGTAGCACCCCCAAAAGGTTTGAATTTTTTGATGTTTTTAAGTTTAAAAGTCAAGGTGGGGCTGGATTGATAATACAGCAGGGTACATGCAGTGACCCAAGCTTGATCCCCGACACACCCTATAGTTTCCCAAGCACCACCCAGAGAAACACCGGTTGCAGGAAACAGGACCAGAGGAGGTGTCAGGAGAGCCCCAGAGGGAGGAAAGGTCCTGTGCCCCATCAAGCTGTCTGGCAGCCAAAGTCTGCTCTCCCTCATGCCTGAGCAGAAGCTCCACAGGTTTGGATCCCATGTCCACTCCTCCCTGACACAATTCCAGTTTGGCACCTTATGTCTCCACCACCAGCTGGTACCTCTTTCATGGAGGGCTGTGAACCCTGGGCCCACCAGCCTCCCTGTAGGCCTTGACTCAGCCCAGTGCAGGGCCCAGAGGGACAAGAAGGAGGATGAACGAACAGGAGTAGCTGGGACAAGGAACTGGGAGACTCAAATCCTCATTCACTGTAGGATGGGTGGCCAGTGTCTCTGTGGAGCTGGGTGTCTCTAAGGAAGGGGTGGCCCCACGTGCCCATTTCAGCCTCACCCCGCACTGTACCCCACCGGGCCGGGGGATGTCCACCCGTCTCCTTTCACCTGGCAGAACGTGGTACCCACGAAAGGGGAGAGCCCTGGCCAACAGCAAGTCGGCTTCTTGCCCTAGCCTTAGTCGTCTGGAGTGGAGCCACCTACTTCAGCCTCAGTTTCCCCAAATGTCACTGCTCCTCCTGGCCGCCTCACCCCTGAGGCTCTGGGACTGTGCCATGCATGGGATTGTGCTGTGTAAACAGGTGTGTGGCATGTTTTTTGCTTCCGAACCATGAACACAGACGAGCAGAGGAGTGTTCTGGGAACAGTCTCAGCTCAGGACTCCCATAGATTAGTTTCTCACATCCAAGGCCACACAGCACAGGGACGGGGGTTCAGGGACCTGTCACCAGCCCATTCTCTGGCTCTGAGTGTTCTCCTCTCCACCACATTCAGGCCTGGTCTCTGGCCTAGCTCTGGGCGTTCACACCCTTTCAGATAACTCTAGGTCCCCAGCCCCTAAGACGCCACACCCTTAAAGAGAAAAGCAGGGTAGAAAGGCAGGGCAGACCCAGGGAACAGCTCCTTCTAGAAGAAACCTTCTGGGGCACTGGAGGAGACAAGCACCTGAGAAGTGACCCTGCACATGGGCTCCCTCCACGTGGGGGAGTCATGCCCCCCTCCCAGGTGCCTGGCTCAGACTCATGAGCCTGCCAAAGCTTTCCTGGGTGGAAACAACTATCGTGGAATAATCCAGAACATTGCTCTTCCAGCTCACTTTATCGTTCAAAGGTGACTCTTAGAGGGGAGTCCCCACAGGACTTAACTTGATTCTCTCCCATGGTGGGGACCCCTAAATATCTCGGCCCCACTGAGCAAGTGAGAGAGGCAATGGATCAAGCACCAGTTAGGTGCCTGTCTGGGGCCCTAAGGACTAAGCTGAGCCCTGACTGTGAAGGGTGCAGCGGAGATGCCCAATAGTGCCAGCCTGGGTTGGGTGTGATGTGGGGGCAGGCAGGGCAGCAGGGCTACAGCAGCTGGCTGGGGTCACAGAGCACCCTTCCTTCTCCCTCCCTCAATAGGACCTTCCTACGAGCCTCAGCCACACTCATTTCTCAAATCCAGGGGTTATCAAAGGGAAATGGAGGAGGGGGGAAGATCCAAACTGGGGACCCCTGACCCCACCCACGGAGAACCCCCTGTGCTCCTTCTCAACACCCCTTCTCTACGCTTCCCCAAGGGCCAGAGTGATTGGCTAGCTGCCAAGAAGTGAAACCAGCGGCCCAGAGACTGGGCATGAGATGGGAGACACTCGGCTGCCCTGGACGGAGGGTCTCGAGCCCAATGTCTCCAGGGGAACCTGCTTGGGGGGTGAGCAATAGTGAGGCATCTGCCTTCTCTCAGGGCTGGAACCCAGCTGGAGGAGCAGAACTGGTCCGGGCCTTGCATTCTCTGCGGGACTTGATGCTGCTGCTTGGGCAGTGGTTCTCCACTGAAGGGCTCCACTCTGCGTCTCTCTGACCCAGCCCTGCCTCTCCTAGAGGCATCGTCAGCACCTTTCCAGCACCTTCTCCAGCCATCGATTTCCTTTCATCTCTTGTGGTGCAGCCTGGAGGATTCCCATTCCTCCCTAGAGTTCTTTCGAAGGTCCTAAGTGTAGCAAGCTAGAACAGAAGGCGTGTAGATGCAGGAGGAAGGAGGGAGGCTGCCAAAGGCCTCAGAGCCTGTGCCCAGCTGGCACTAAGCTAATGGCAGAGAGAAGCTGCAGGCCACTGTTCTAGGACTTCTGGACCAAGCCTTTCTGAATATAGGAGAGACGGTGGTGGAAAGGCCTGTGACCTCTTTCTGCCACACTACGTGGGCGCTCTCTGTGCCTGCCAGGAAGGTTGGCACTGAAACGCCTCTTGTTCTCAACTCTACTTGCCTCAGGGTGGAAGATCATGTCAGATCGTCATTGGCTGCATCCAAGGGGAAGGTAGGCTGAGATGGACCCGGCACGGAGCACACGGGTAGTCACAGCAAAGAAAGGGTCTCGTCAATGAGCCCATCCTGAAGGAACATCTGCCTCCCTTTCCAGAATGTTCCAGGACAGAGCAGATAAATCACCAGAACACACATCCTGGCTTTAAATGCATCACGTCTCTCTCAGTGAAGTGTTAAAAGCACTTGACCCAGCTTATTGCTTCTCCTACTCACAGTGTTGCAGACCAGCCCTGACCACAGTGGCAACTCTGCTTCATTTCCACTTTGGATGTTTTTGGGCATGTTAGGAACAGTCGTCAATTCTCTGGACCTGAAAAGGGAGAGCTGGGCTGGGCCAGACACATGCCAAGGGCCCTTCCATGTCTGTTTGGGGGTCAAAGATATGTGAATTCATGGCTGATGGAGCCAGGATCCTGGGCCTCAGGGACAGCCGAGTGGCCTTCCCAACAGCCGCCAAATCCTTCTCTCAGAGCCAGCAGCAACCAAGGAAGACAGATATATCTCACACAGACTGAGAAGGAACTGCTGGCTTGGTCCCTGGCCTCGATGACTAACACTCTTTCCTTGCACTCGCCCATTCCAAAACTAGTGTTTTTTTGTTTTTGTTTTGTTTTTTTTTTTTTTTTTTATCACTAACCTCTACTGAAATACACGGGCCTGGGAGAAAGAAGCAAGCTCGGCCCATAGGCCACCCTGTGCTCCACTCCGCTCCCTTTGGCCTGGGCAGTTACTGCAGGGAAGGAAGGACAGGCCATGGTGGTAAGCAGGGAAGATTCAGATTATGGGGCGCTGTGGTCAGTGGAAAAATGATCACCGTCCAGAAGGAACCAACAAAGTGGATTTTGTGGTCAAACTGCAATTAATTGGAGTGACTGGAAATACGCATTATTCAAATTTCTGGTGCAACTTGTTTCCAGAAAGGCCTGCCTGTCTTCACAGAGGGCCTGGGCTGCAAGTCAGGAGGATGCTGGGAAGAGATGAAGAAGCAGTGGCCACTGGGGGGATTTGCCAACAGGTGTGGGCCCACCCCTAGGACATTGCTTGGAAATCCGTTTCACCGCTTGGCAGGGTTTGCTTTTGCTTTTTCCTAAAAGCAAAAGGGCATTTATTTTTTAAGCTTTTTTACTTTAAAATTTATTTCCTGGCTGATTGGGGATCTCCCCTGCGGGGCCTCAGTCTAGGAGGATTTGATTCAACCATACTGGCCCCTTTTCCATCCCCAGCAGCACCTTCTTTCCTCCCCTACAGCACCCATCCCCACTGATGCCCTCAAACACACGGGGGCGTAAGACGTCTTACATTTCATCACCATTACCTCAGTATTTCAGGTTTTACTTTTTTAAGCTTTATTTTATTTTATTTTATCTTATTTGTGTTGCTCAGGAAACTTTAATGCATGGAATGGGTGTGTTCCATGCTTTTAAGGAAGTTAGAACCTAATTTTTATGATGGTGTCAGGAGAGCCAGCAGCAGCCTGAATGAGTGACTGTGGATTAGGAAGTGGGCAACGTGGGTTTCCAGAATAACTTCAAGATGAACAAAGCACGAAGGCTGACCTTGGTTTTCTTGTGGCCATTATTTGCAAAAGGCCTGTCCACACTTTTTTGTGGACTTTTCTGTGGGTCTTATTTTATGATAGGAGAAAACATCTCCCTGTATATAGTTTGCTCTTGGTTTAAGTTTTCCTATCACTCCTGTTGTGATGTCAGGCAAGGTGTCTTGTTTTCACAAGCTATTGTGTTTTTCTTATGACTTTTAAAAAGTCACTTCTCCCCCACTCAATTTTCCTTTGGGTCAAAAGTGCCTCCTGTGAAGGCAACTTGGTGCTAAGCCCCCTTGGTCTGAGGCAACCACCCACTGACCCAGAGTCCCCCAAGGCTTCCCATCCCACCCCCTGCTGGAACCTGCCTCTCACTTCACTCCTTTGTTTACCAAAAAGAGGGTGGAGCTGGAGAGATAGTCCAGTGGGGAAGGCGTTGGTCTTGCATGCAGCTGAGCCAGGCTCTATCCCCAGCACCACCTAAGGTCTGCTAGGCCATGCTCTGCCAGGTGCAGTAGGTGATCCGAGCACAAAGCCAGGAGTAAGCCCTGAGCACCACTGGGTGCAGACAAAACAAACAAACAACCAAAACTAAAAATAGGATAAGATGTTCAAAAAGCAGCATCTTTGCCGGGTCAAAATCAGTCTGAGGGGACTTTGGGGGTCCATTTTCACAGCCATAGGTACCCCACAGCCTCTTTCTCGAAATTGGCCAATGGGAAGAGTCTAAAACACTCTAGGCACTTTACCAAATGCCTCCCCTGGGTCCAAAGCGGCAGCACAGGGGTAGGGCATTTGTCTTGCAAGCCCCTCCTTTTCTTGTGTTCTCCAGCTCTCCCCCCATTCACCTTCAGCTCCCCACTCTGCCTTGCTTCATCTCTTGCACATCTCCTGCTCACTTTCTCTGAGGTTTTTCTCAGGTCCTCCCCTGAGCTAAGAGGATGGTCCTGAGGCCCTCTGCATCCTGACCTTCCACCTAGCCCCTTCAGCAGACTTGAACAGCCTCTCTTTTAGAAGCACTCAATGATCTCTGCTTTTCATAGGAGGGAAAACACAGCTCTAATCTGGGTCTCTAGTCTAAGAAACATAAGCATCTCTTACATTTCTGAGTCTCATAACGTAAGAACCAACTTGTGGAAGAAAACACAACAACCAAGTAACATCTGAGACGCCATCATGGCCTCTTCCATGAACGAGCAGGAAAATTACCTCCAAAGGATTTGAATTGTATCATGTATTTGAGTGCTTCTTTAATAAGAAAAGTTTGATTACATTTTAGTAATGGAGCAAAAACGCCCAAACCCAGCACATCCATCATGCCCTACTGGACACTGCAAGCTTTCTTAGCAACCCCTGGCTGATTTTTATGGCTTTTTATTGGAAGCTTTTTATAGAAATTGTCACATTTGTTGTGTCACACTTTCTTCTAAGCCACTTTTTCTTCCTTTTTTTCCTTCCCTTTTTTCTTTGGTATATTTTGATGTACAATATTTAAATGTACACAACTTTATTTCACTGATGAATGAGCTTGATAATGAAACAGTTGCTCTTGTTTCCCAATGCCTTCAGAAAATTTCAGAAGTGTTTTAAAGTCCAGCTATAGAGATAACGCAGCACTCAGCCAACCTAAGTTTGGTACCTGGCGCTCCATACAGTCCCCTCAGCCTGACAGGAGTAATTCTTGCATGTAGATTCAGGAATAAGCTCTGTGCACCACTGGATGTGTCACACACACACACACACACACACACACACACACACACACACACACACGCGCGCGCGCGCGCGCGCAAAGCAAAGCAAAGCAAAGCAAAAAATGTTTTCAACCTTCCATATCGTTTTCTATCTGATGTGCTATTGCTAACTTTCTATATATAAATACCTTTTGGCCTATCTTAATGTTTCAAGTACTATCTCTTTTTTTTGTGATCACTGTCACTATTATTTTAGTTTAGTTCTTAATTTTGGATCTCTTATTCTAATAGACTCAATTTACTTTTTGGATCACCTTGATAATGGACATATGCTAGACACTTTTGTAAGTAGGCACAGGAGAACATGTAGCTAAAGCTCTCTGGTGAAGAGATATTGATATTAAAAGATCGGCCTTTTAAATATTACCTATTTAGGTTTGTTTTCCACAATCTGGTGCTATTTCAATAGAATTTGTTTCCCTGCGGGGCAGGGGTGGTAGTGTGATTATTCAGTACTTTTAACTTCTACTTTAATTTTTAATAGCCAGTGAGTAAACAGGACATAGCCAGGTGGAAGGAAGTTTTTGTCCTTGGTAATTGTCTTTCCTCCATTTCAGTGACTTCTAGTCTAATAATGAACCACATTTGCTTAAGGACCTGTAGCTCGGTGACTTCTTTGGTTATTTTTGAGGTAGAGGCCAGATCCCTGCATTAACAGCATTTGAAAGTCCTCCTATGCCACTGCTGCTTAGTCAGCCACAACCTGGAATTCTGAACAACTTCATCCCAACCAAAGGGACTTAGAAAAGAGTGCCATGAGGGGCAAAACGTCTGAGACCCTGACCACTCACTCACAGTCTTTTCTGGGTTACATCCCTGTAAAGTGCAGGGTTAGACTTTAACAATTGCATGGTCTGGATTTAAGGCAAGACTTAGATAATGCAAATCAGTCCCCACCAAATAAACTTTGCTACTACTGTCTAGAGATAGAGACATCTAGTAAAGGAGAATAACTGCTTCTTTGGGGGGAACCTTACTGGTGATGCTTAAGGATTACTCCTGGTTACTCAGGAATTACTCCTGGTGGTGCTTAGGAAATCTTATGGACTGCCAGGGATTGAACCGGGGTTGGCCGCATGCAAGGCAAATGCCTTATCCACTGTGCTATTGCTTCAGCCCCCAAAATAATTGCTCTTAAGTCAAAGGCCCTGCCTGTTTGCAAGCCGTAAGACTCAAAAGACCTGAGCCACATGGCTGGAATAGAATCAAAGGTGAATCCAAAAGATCGTGTGGCGAACCCAAGATTGTTTTGTATTAGCCATACAAAACAAGATTGATTTTTTTGAGAGGCAATCAAGTTAAAAAGATGAGAGAGACCCTAGCTGAACCAGTGAAATTATAAGGCAGCAGTGAAGTTCTTCTACAGTTCAACTCATAAAAGGGAAAAAACAGCCATAAAATTTCCTGCTGGAAGCATGGTCCTTCCCGTCTGTGTTGTCTCGAGTTTTTATACACTATTTTGCACTTTATATCTCTGATGTAAATATTTCCATTGTAAAAATGTAAATATAAGGTCTATATTTTGTCTCTGATTTTTCTAAAATGGAAGTTGACATAAGTTAATAAAATTGCAAATCGTGTATGTCTTGTATCTTTTTTCTTTAGAGATTATATGTCTGTTCCTTAATATCTTTCAGAAGGTTAAAGGGAGCTTCATGATGAAAGGGATCCTCTCTAAGTAATGGTGCCTGATGAAAAGGAAAGATTAGGGGTCAGAAAGGTGGGTTTGAGCTCTGACTCTTTTATGATCACATGTGGACAGCCAAGTCACTTAATGTCTTAGAGCTTCATTTCAAAATGAAAACAGCTGCCACCATTTCTTTAAAATTCAAAAGCTCATGGAATTGTTAGGACTATGTTTTTATTAGGTCATTATGTACTCATTTTTCATTATGTACTCATTACTCCGATCAACCCATCAGAGTATGGGCAAGATTTAGGAAGACTTCTGTTTAAGATTTCATTTCACTTGAATTCTAATTGGAGAGAAAATCCAAAAGACATTGAGTGTCAAGTGACTTTTTCTGTGGGTACATCTGAAGATCCATGATTAAGGCCATAACTGCTTCATTACTTTTAAGACATATCCAGCATTTATATGTGGTATTTAGAATAACTGCATGAAAAATGTAATGGTTTAAACGGGGGTTGTTGAGAACATTTTTGGTCTCAGAATATAATAAGATGGAAAGAAATTGAGTGAAGCTGGGGGTCAGAGTGATAACACAGTGGGTAAGGCACTTGCCTTGCACTTGGACTACCTGAGTTTGATCCCCAGCATTCCATATGGTCCCCCAATTTCTGAGCACAGAGACAGGAGTAACCCCTGTACGCTGCCATGTGTGGCCCAAAACAAAAGCCGGGTGGGAGGTGGCATGGGATGGACTCTGGGAACATGAGTGTCGGGATTGGTCCTGAAATATTGAGTGTCTAAAATCCAACTATGATTAACCTTGTAAATCACAATGGTTTAAAGTTTAAAGTGAAATAAAAAATTAATGTAAAATGTATATGGGGAAGTGATAAATTCAACAATTGTCAACAAAACACTTAAGATTTGAATATGCTGGGGCCAGAGAGATAGCATGGAGATAGGGCGTTTGCCTTGCATGCAGAAGAACGGTGGTTCGAATCCCGGCACCCCATTTGGTCCTCCGAGCCTGCCAGAAGTGATTTCTGAGCATAGAGCCAGGAGGAACCCCTGAGCGCTGCCGAGTGTGACCCAAAAACCAAAACAAAACAAAATAAAACAAAAAGATTTGAATATGCCCGGGGAATTGACTAAAATTTCATTAGACTTTTCCTGAAAGAGTGGCAGAATTAAAAGACTTGGAATGGACAAGCCATTCCAAAAGATCAGGAATTCCAAGGACAAGCTCATTCTAACTTGACCGAGGACCCCCAGAAATCTCTCACCAAGGTAAGTTGCTTCTCATTCTTAAAGGTGGAAGCATCAGTGAAGCCATCAGAAATCCAGGATGTCAGCAGGTCACCGCCACCTCAGTTGACTCACAGGCTTGACTCTGGACTCCAACGATGCCAGAGCACAAGCAAGTCTTCGAGTCCACCTGTGATGTCTCGCAAACAACTGGTCATTGCAACTTACCCAGGTCCTCCAACGTCTTCTTCCCCCTAGCTGGAAGCAACAGCTTCTCTTGAGCCGTTTTAGGGGACACAGGGAGCAGACTGGTGTTGGCTGTGCAGTCATCCCCAGCCCTCTCTTTTGGCTTAGGGTATCAGAAAAGCAGTGAGTGCCTTGTACAGTCCAGAGGTCGAGGTGGGAGGTATCTAAGAGTAGAGGCTTCTACCTCTCCTCCTTTCCATAAAAGCAGAACAGAGCCCGACCTCAAGGCTGTGGGCCCTGGGCTGAGTCTGTGGAAGACTGTACCCCGTAAACATTTCCTGCTCTGACATGTTGGCATGGAGTGATACAAGTGACAGAGCCTCCTCCATGTCCCATTAGCCAGTATAGCACTACCACCACTGCAGCAGCAGCTTTCATTAGCTTCTGGCAGCAAAATCGCTAAAATAGGTAAATGCCTTCACTATGCTGTCCTGTAATATCCAGTTAGTAAGTTCAACTTTTGACCTCCCTCCCTGCCAACAAAATGGGGGACACAGAAAGAAAAATTAAAAAAAAAAAAAAACTTTTGTTTTAAATGAAAGATGTCTAAAGGCCAGAGTAAAAGTTCAGAGGGGGGCCGGAAAGATAGCATGGAGGTAGGGCATTTGCCTTGCATGCAGAAGGACGGTGGTTCGAATCCCGGCATCCCATATGGTCCCCGAGCCTGCCAGGAGTGATTTCTGAGCCAGGAGGAATCCCTGAGTACCACCGAGTGGGATCCAAAAACCAAAAAAAGAAAAAGTTCGGAGGAGTACAGTGCTTGTCATGCACATGGTTGATTAAGGTTTGATTCCCGGCAGCCTCTATGGTCCCCCAAACACCACCAGGAGTGATTTCTGAGTGCAGAATCAGAAGTAAGCCATAAGCATTGCCATGTGTGCTACCCCCCCAACACACACACACACACACACACACACACACACACACACACACAATGAAAGATTTAAAAGTTGCCAAGAGGGGCCGGAGTGGTGGTGCAAGCGGTAGGGCATTTGCCTTGCACGCGCTGATCTAGCACAGACTGTGGTTTGATCCCCCAGTTTCCCATATGATTCCCTAAACCAGGAGCAATTTCTGAGTGCCTAGCCAGGAGTATCCCTGAGCATCACCGGTGTGGCCCAAAAACAAAACAAAATAAAAAAAGGTTGCCAAGGAAAAGCTCCCAGGGAGCTAATGTTCTCAGAAAAACAACGAAGAGAAACATGGCCATGCAGGATTTTGTGTTAAAAGATAATGTTTTGGGGCCAGAGAGATAGCATGGAGGTAAGGCGGTTGCCTTGCATGCAGAAGGTCAGTTTAAGACAAAAATCAGGACTCTTTCATCAACATAAACACAAACATATTAAAGATGTTTTAATTCATGATTAGGAGAGTGGAAACATTAAAAAGAAATAGACATAGAGGTAGGCAGGGGGAGGGCAGGAGGGAAACTGAGGACACTGGTGTCGAGAAATGTTCCCTGGTGAAGGGTGTTAGATTTCGTATTGCTGAAACTCAATCATGAACAACTTTGTAATTGTGTAGCTCATGATGATTCAATTAAAAAATTATTCTTCGAAAAATTTGAGAAGAAATATTAAGAGCAGAGTTTGTGTGGAGTGAAGGAGCTCTGAGGTGAGCTGCTAATGGAAACCAAATACACCATCACTATCAGATCAGACAGAATTTAGACTTTATGTACAGGTTAGATAGGGAGACAAAACGATGAACAAGATCTAGTGTCTTCTATATAACCCAGAAGAATATAGACGAAGCCTAGTTTCCTCCAGAAACATGAGTTTCTCCCGCTCTAAACCCAGGATTCTCTTTATTAACTTATTCCCAGGCTATTTTCCAGACATCAAACCTGCCTTACTTTCAACTCACACAGATACTAACCTATAAGTGACCCAGAAACCCTTGAGCAAATACTGAAGTCATATTTGAGTATTGATCTCCCAACCCGTCCCCATCCCTCTCCTTGTCCACTTTATCTCCACCCCCGTCCTCATCCCAATTTTGCTTAGGGCTAAGAAATCTAGACATAAATAACAAATGTAGCAGAGCTTATCAAAAACATATGTAGTGAAGGGTGTTGGCCTCGGATCTCAGAGCACTCGTCACAGGAGAACAGTAAATCTTTATGTTCCTATGGCTAAATCTTTCCTCTGAATGAAAGACCCTGACCCTTCACATTTGTGGGTAACTCTTTGCTACTGGTCCCTTCGCCCAATTTTCTGACAGTTTCAATGCTTTTAGAATAATGAATCAGAGTGTTTTACTTCAACCTCCTAAACCTGCATCCTATGAGGCTTTACCTCACCCCCCATCTGGCCTTGATGATGAGGCTGGTGAATTCAGAGCATCCATTTCTGCAGAATGAACTGTGTCATCTCTGCATTCCCTTTCTTCCCAGGGATTCATCTCATTAATGTGGTCATTGCCTTCTTTCTTGCTCAACTGTATTTTCCTCTCTGGATCATTTCAAGTTTCAAGAATAAATCAGAATATTACTTCAGATGTAGCCGCAGCACGAGTTAGGTGGCTTCATCAGTGTCTCATTTCACAAAGCCTCGACTTCTTCATAAGTCAAGTTATTAAGACTGACGTCTCGGGGCCGGAGAGATAGCATGGAGGTAAGGTGTTTGCCTTTCATGCAGGAGGTCATCGGTTTGAATCCCGGCGTCCCATATGGTCCCCCGTGCCTGCCAGGAGCAATTTCTGAGTCTGGAGCCAGGAATAACCCCTGAGCACTGCCGGGTGTGACCCAAAAAAACCAAAAAAAAAAAAAAAAAAAAAAGACTGACGTCTCTTTAGATTCCATCACGCTAACTGGAACTAGCTTGTGGCCAGGGGTTTGTAATATGGTGGGTGGGATTCTAGTTGCTATTGCAGCTGTACAGGAGGTAGAAGATGGACAACGGACAACTACTCAGAGACTAGATGGGGAAGTTGGGATTTGGAAAGAGAATGGTATGAAAACACCAAACCAATAAATAGACACAGACACAGACACAAACACAAATGGACAGAGATAGAGACACAGACACAGAAAGACACAGACACAAATGTAGGCATAGACACAGACACAGACATAGAAACAGGTATAGACACAGACTTGCACACTGACACATACATAGATATAGACATAGACACAGACACAGATATTGACATAGATGTAGATACAGACATAGATACAGACACAGACATCATCTTCCCTGCCTGTATTTTATTTGAGAAACATCCCAAAGTGAGCCATCCAATGTCACCTAGAGGGATGTATGCTTAAATCAATCTAGGTACAAAGCATGTACAGACATAAGTATGAAGATAATCAGGGCAGATAAAACAATACAATCTATAAATCTAGAAAGAATCACACACACACACACACACACACACACACACACACACCCCTATAGACCAAGATATTTCTGAAGAACATAGAACAAAAGTTCTAAAACAACATGCTAGAAAATCAAAAGATATTTGCTTGATATAATATGAAGCAATTAGTATACAATAGTAAATTAAAATAAAGGTACAGAGAAATTTTCCACAACAGAGAAGTAAATAAAAAATCCAGAGGAATGGGCCGGAGAGATAGCATGGAGGTAAGGCATTTGCCTTGCGTCCAGAAGGATGGTGGTTTGATTCCCGGCCTCTCATATGGTCCCCTGAGCCTGCCAGGGGTGATTCCTGAATGTAGAGCCAGGACTGACCCCTGAGCGCTGCCGGGTGTGACCCGAAAACCAAAAAAAAAAAAAAAAAACAACAACAGAGAAATGTTCAAATGTAGCAGAATTGAGTCATCTGCCTAGAGAAGAACTTAAAAGAACAGTTAAGAGGTTGGAGTGCTTGCCTTCAATTGCTTGCAGTCACTTCAGATTCCATCCTTAGTGCCATATAAGGTCCCCTGAACACTAGTGGGAGAGATCCCCGAGTGTAGAGTGAGGAATAAGCCCTGAGCACCACCAGGTATGGCCATAAAACAAGTAAATAAATACAACAACAAAACCTAAAGACAAATGAAAATTAAAAACAGAAGTTACTATAATTTATGGGATAGAGCAAAGCAATGTTAAGAGTTAAGGAAATCTCAGGGTTGAAGCAATAATACAGTAGGAGGGAGTTGCTTTGCATGTGGCTTACCCATTTTCGATCCCCTGCCTGACAGGAGTAATTTCTGAAAACAGAGCTAGAGGTAACCCTTGAGCACTTGCCGTGTGTGGCCTCAAAACCAAACCAAAATTAAAAAACTTAAGTTAAGCAGTATATAGGCCTTTATAAAGAAATCAAAAGCATTTTAATCTTATAGATAATAAAAATGGTTAAAGAACCACAAATAAATCCAATGGTAGTAAAAAGTAAGTAATCAAAATCTGAGCAGAAATAAAATAGAAACCATTTTATAACTATATGTATATAATACAAAAGAATTAAACCAAAAACTAGTGTTTAAAAATTAAATAAAAGTAATAAATGATAAATTTGGTAACTTTTTTTTTTTTTTTTTGGTTTTTGGGTCACACCCAGCAGCACTCAGGGGTTACCCCTGACTCTACACTCAGAAATTGTTCCTGGCAGGCTCGGGGGACCATATGGGATGCTGGAATTTGAACCACCATCCTTCTATATGCAAGGCAAATGCCCTACCTTTATGCTATCTCTCTGGCCCTGAACCTTAATAACTTTTATAAATAAATGTAGGGACATTTATGTAACCAATATTAGCAAGGCTGAGATTAAACCAAGGCCTCACACATGCAAAGCTTACACTCTACCACTGAGACACATCTCTGGCCTAGCTTGGCTTCTAAAGAAAAAAGAGAAAATGTTATTGAACAGAATTAGAAATGAAAGGGGCAAACTGCCAACAGATTTCACAGAAATAGGAGGATTGTAAGAGGTTAACATGAAAACAAGTTGGAAATTCTAGAAGAAATTGATTGTTTTTATTTAAATTTAACCAACCCATACTAAGGATAAACATAAAAAGCAAAAGCAAAAACAAATTTGATTTTAGTAGTCACAAGTATGAAAACTGAAAGAGTGCTTAAAATAAAATAAACAATTCCCAAAAACAAAATTCCATGACCAGATGGCTTTGTCAGTAAATTTAACCAAGCGTTAAGGCAAGGATCAGGGAGATGGTTCAGAGGGCTGGAGCACACGTTTTGCATGCAGGAGCCTCAGGTTTTATCCCAGTGCCTCGTGCCTTCCCAGCACCCCACAAATCAGGCTGGGAGTAACCCTGAACATCACCAGGTATGCTTCCAACAGACTCTAAAATAAATGGAAAAGGAAAATCTCCAAAAAGGCTTTATGAAGCCAATTATTACTTGAACCAAAATCAAATGAGAATATCACAAATTAAAAAAAAAATTATGGGGCCCGGAGAGATAGCACAGTGGCGTTTGCCTTGCAAGCAGCCAATCCAGGACCAAAGGTGGTTGGTTCGAATCCCGGTGTCCCATATGGTCCCCCGTGCCTGCCAGGAGCTATTTCTGAGTAGACAGCCAGGAGTAACCCCTGAGCATCGCCGGGTGTGACCCAAAAACAAACAAAAAAAATTATGGGGGCCGGAGAGATAGCATGGAGGTAAGGCATTTGCCTTTCATGCAGAAGGACGGTGGTTCGAATCCCAGCATCCAAAATGATCCCCTGTGCCTGCCAGGGACGATTTCTGAGCATAGAGCCAGGAGTAACCCTTGAACGCTGCCAGGTGTGACCAAACACCAAAACCAAAAAGTAAAATTATGGATCAATATTGCTACTGTACATGATACAAACATTATGAATAAAATAACAGCAAATCAAATGCAGCAATACATGAAAAGAACTATATATCCTGAGATATATAGTTCTATAAATGAGAATTATATCAGATGCTGTCTCAATGAAAGGCAAAAGCATAGATCAATAGTTATGAAAAAAGCATCTGAAAAAATTCAAGTCATTTACAATAAAATTATGCTATTAAATGGGGGGACATAAGGAACATAACTGGGGGCCAGAATGATAGCATGTGGCCAACCTGGTTCAATCTCCAGCATCCTGTATGATCCCCAGAGCCTGCCAGGAGTGATTTCTGAGCACAGAGCCAGAAGAAATCCCTGAGTACTGCCAGGTGTAGCTCAAAAACCAAAAAAAAAGAAAAAGAACTTAACATAATAAGGAATATATATCTACAGTCAATATACTCAATAATAAAAAAAAATACTAGGGCCTGGAGAGATAGCACAGCGGCGTTTGCCTCGCAAGCAGCCGATCCAGGACCAAAGGTGGTTGGTTCGAATCCCGGTGTCCCATATGGTCCCCCGTGCCTGCCAGGAGCTATTTCTGAGCAGACAGCCAGGAGGAACCCCTGAGCACCGCTGGATGTGGCCCAAAAACAAAAACGAAAACAAACAAAAAAAACCCTAAAAATTCTTTTCTATATTCAGGAGTAAAAAAAGGCGTTTTACTAACCTGATTTCTATTTAGCATTAGAGGTCTTAGCTGGAGCAATTATACAAGATCTAGAAATAACAGGAATCCAGGCTAGAAAATAAATAAAACTATCATTATGTGCAAATTATATGTTACCTGACTTCATACTATAATGTGACAGTAATTAAAAGCTGTATGTTATTTGTGCAAATACTAGACACAAAGATGAATGGAACAGAATTGAAAGCCCAGAAGTAAAACCACACATTTATCAATATTTAATGCATATTTCTCCATTTAAACAATGGAGAAAGACAAGTCTCAAACATATAGTGCTGAACAGCCATATGCAAAGGAAATGAGCTGGGTGATCTCTAACTTTATACACAAAAATAATTCAAATTTGGATTAAATAATTCAATGTAAAAAACATGGAAGGTAACAGGTAAAATGTTTTATGGTATTAATATTAGAGATGTTTTAGGGATTTCAACAACAAAGGAAATAAATTAAAGGTAAACAACGAGGACTATAGTAAATTGAAGTTTAATCACACAAATATCTATATACACACAGAATGAAAAGATAGTATACTGAATGAGAGAAGTCATTTGCAAAATATCTATCTACAAGGGCTTAATGCATGATATATAGAAAAAACATACAACTTCATAAAAGCTAAAAACATAAACAGGTGTTAAAACACACTAGCCTTGCATGCAGCCTACCCAGATTATAGCCCTGGCACCCATTTGGTACACCGAGCACTTCTAGGAGTTATCCCTGAGGACAGAGCCAAGAGTAAGCCCTGGGTACCATTAGATATGAGCAAAAATACAATCCAAAATAAACACACATTGTTTGGGATATGGTTCAGTAGTAGAGCATATACTTCACATGTCTGAATCATTGACTTCAATCCATTGTCAGCCCAAAAAAAGCCAACAGTAACCCAATAATGGTAGTTTTAGAGTTTTAAAGGGCAGATTACAATAGGCACGCCTCTAGAGAAGACACAGTGATGGCCAATAACCATATGAAAAAATGTTCATTAGTGCATATCAGGGAAATGAAAATTAAGACCACAGAAAGAGAACCCCTCACATTGGTGAGAATGGTTTATGCCAAAAGTAGCAACAACATGTCTTGGAGAAAGTGTGGAGAGAAAGGAACTCGTGCACTGCTGGTGTGAAGTCGATGTGACGAGCCATTTTCGGAAACTCTCTGGAACTTCCTCTAGGTTCTAAGGAAAGCTGGAATAGCTCCATTGCACCTGCCTCACAGACTTGAGCCTACAAATTTAATCCCCAACACTGCCCAAAGATACAGCAAAAAAATAATGCTGTTCAAATTATATTAAGGGGGTGAGGGGAGCACATAATAGAACAGAGTGAGCAAGGTGCTTATCATGATGAGGCCAACTCTTGTTTGATCCCTGGCACCCCACATGTTCCCTGAACCCATCAAGAATAATCCCTGTGCTCAGAGCCAGGAGTACAACCAGGTATAACCTAAAAAAAAATTCTGTTCTGGGCCTCTATGGAGATGTGCAGTCTGATATAATAGAGGCTTAAATATTTTTTTCAGGCCCAGAGTAATGATAACACATTAGGTAAGCTGCTGGCCTGGCACACCATCAACCCAGGTTTGATCCCCAGCATTCCATATGGCCCCCCTCGCCTGCCAGGAGTAATTTCTGAGTGGAGAACCAGGAGTAACCCCTGAGTGCCGCTGGGTATGGTCCTAAAACAAAAATAATAATTTTTTTACTTTATTATATACAATAAAAATGAAGAACTTAAAAAAAGATAAGTCAGTGGCTCCAGTTTATTCACGGAGTTATGTGAGCACCATCATATTTAATTCCAGAACCTTTTTATTGTCACCACAAAATACCAAAAACTGACTGGAGCTAATGAGGCCTCAGCCACATTAACACAAACAAATCAAACTTCTGCTAGAAAATGTCTCTAAGTGATATCCAAATTCTAGCAGAAATGACTTCTATAAAAGTAGGCTACAGTAAAAAATAATTAAAAGTAAGTTACAGAATTCAGGAGTTACAAAGCCCCCCCCAAAAAAAGTAATATCCAAATAATAAAAGAACACTCTAAAAACATTAAAAAAAAAAACACCTCACACATATACATGCTACTTAAAAGGTTTAGAGTATTTTTAAGAACAGAAACTACACTGGATGACCAAAAATATTCTGTAACAGTTGAGAGCAAAAGAGAAATGAACATCAAAATCCTTGAAAATAAGTTAAATTGTATTAATGTTCAAAGTCAGCACAGCGGGTTTTTGTCCTGAAAACAATACCCTACCTTGTTTTATTCTAATGAGAGCAGCTATAAAAAAAAAAATCTCAATATTCTTTCTATTTTAAAGTAGTGGAGAGCATAAGAACTCTGTGATAAGAGGTCATGATAAGGAGCAACAAACAGTATAGCAGGTAGGGAGCTTTCCTTGCATGCAGCTAGCCTGGGTTCAATCCCCAACACCTCATATGGTCCCCTGAGCATTGCCAGGACCAATTTCTGCCAATTTGAACACAATAGTTGAGGAGTGAAGCAAAATTTTCAGTATACTCACTGATTCTAAAGCTAAGCAGAGACAAAAGTCTAAACTTACTGAACAGAAAGACATATCTAAGGGGATTTATTTTATTTTATTTACTTACTTTCGGATTTTTTGTTTTGTTTTGTTTTTGTTTTTGTTTTTTTGCCACACCTGGTGATGTTTAGGGGTACTCCTGGCTCTATACTCAGAAATCACTCCTGGTGGTGCTCAGGGGACTAAGGCTGGGGACTTAAATCAAGCTGGCCACATGCAAGGCAAGCACCCTACTCATTGTGTTATATATCCAGCTCCTCCAAGGAGATCTTGACAGGTTTAATTGAAGTGGGGGCCAGAGAGATAGCACAACGGGTAAGATGCTTGCCTTGCATGCAGCCCACCTAGGTTTGAACTCCGGCACCACCTAGGGTCCCTCAAACCCAGCAAGGAGAGATCCCTGAGCACAATGAAAAAAAGAAGAGGAAACAAGACTGGCCTTTAGAGAGAGCAGTTGATCATCCATAGTTCCTTCCAACAGGACCAAGACTTCTAGGCTGTCTTGCAGGCACAAAAATGAATCATCTCTAGCAGAAAGTAAAATCACATCACAATACAAATTGCCTCTGAATTTGTTATGTGGAACATGTGACTTTCAGTCCAAATTAACCCGGCAGAGAAAAAGACATTACCTGAAAACCAAGACAAAAATAGAACTAATCAACAGGAAATTAGGTAGTTGAATGATTGGACTCAAATTTTTAGACAACTGAAACTCCAGATTGACATCTTTTAAAAAAAACCGATGAGCCACATGAGGAACGACTCCACAGGCCTACTCTTGAGTGAAACACTGTCATTTGTGAAAATTCAGAGAGACTGGATATACATAGGAAAAATCAGGACACAGACTGCCTGTGAGAGGGCTCAAATGTCACATCAACAAAGACTTCATTCAATGTGCAGACATCATTCATTTGCCCAAAGGCTAAAGGAAGCCAGGCTTAGAAAAGTAAAGGAAGGCATGAAAATATTATCATCCCATCAAGAAGAACAGGCAAATATACACCATAGTATTATTCTTGAAGGAATATTTTGGTATTAAAACTTATAAGACAAAAGAAAAAAAGAAAACAGAAGGGCCAGAGCAGTGGCACAAGCAGTACAGCATTTGCCTTGCATGCGCTAACCTAGGACGGACCACAGTTCAATCCCCTGCATCCCATATGGTCTCCCAAGCCAGGAGCAATTTCTGAGTGCATAGCCAGGAGGAACCCCTGAGCATCACCATAAGCTAATTTTAAAAAGAATATGAGCCCTCTCCCTCTCCTTCTCCCTCTCCCTCTCCCTTCCCTCTCCTCTCCTCTCCTCTCCTCTCTCTCTTATCTGCCAGTCTATGGCCCCTTTCTCCCCACCCCCTTGGCTTTAAGTAGGGTATTTGCCTTGCTTGCAACTTACCTGGATGGATTCAATTCCTGGCACCACGTATGCCCCCCTGAACCCCTAAGAAAAAAGAAAAAGAAACAAAAAGAATATGAGCCAGTGAGATAGTACAGCTGGTAAAGAGCTTGCTTTGCTCGTGGCAGACTCGGGTTTCATCCCCCAGCATACCATATGGTCACCTGAGCACTGCTAGGAGTGATTCCCAAGCGCAGAGCCAGGAGCAATGCCTGAGCATCACTGGGTGTAGCAACCCAGGAAAATAAAAGAATAAGAGACTATTAAAGTAGAGTGATAAAATGAATAGAAGCATCTGATAAAGAACAGATAAAAATGAACAAAATCTCAGGAAAAGACATCATTTATATCAATATATGAGTTGTGTAAGTTCAAGAAAGAAAAGAAAGGAACATGGTACAGAAAAAATGTGTTTTTACATTGACAAATATTTTCAGGTTTTAAATAACTATTAATAATAATATCCAATAATCTCAATGCTTTGAGTTTTATCTCCCTCAGACTCACTGAACACTTCAATGTGGTCTCCATCTATCTATTTTTTCCTCCCTCTCACAATATAGAATGTAGCTAGGACAGAGCAAGAAGGAAGCTATATGAGATCCTTGACATGATTGTGTCTTATAGCCTGAAGAACTGTAGTAATGTAACTAATTATCTGTTGTCTGTTACTCACTGCATTTAAGGGAACACTCAGGAGATTAAAAGCTGACTCCTCAAAAACAAATTTCTAATATTGGTTGGCAAATTGTCTGGTAATGAATGAAAAATCTGCCAATCAAGAATTATATACCAGGGCCCGGAGATATAGCACAGTGGCGTTTGCCTTGCAAGCAGCCGATCCAGGACCAAAGGTAGTTGGTTCGAATCCCGGTGTCCCATATGGTCCCCTGTGCCTGCCAGGAGCTGTTTCTGAGCAGACAGCCAGGAGTAACTCCTGAGCACCACCGGGTATGGCCCCCCCAAAAAAAAATCAGATTGATCCATCTCTCACACCTTAAACAAATGTCAATTCAAAGTAGTCTAAAAATGAGATTTCAGATTTGTCCTGAATCCATAAAGTTCACTGAGGAAAACATAGAAACAACACTCCCAGACTGAGACCTTAAGGAAGAGCTAGAGCATCAAACCTGAATAAAAGGGACTACATCAAACCTAATTTCTGTATGGCAAAATAACATGGGCTAACATTAGAAAAGAACTGAATGGGAAAAAATTTTTGCACTCAGATAAAGGTTTGATATCTACGATACACAAAGTACTAGCAAAGGTTAACTCCACATATCTTAAAAACGCCATCAAAAAATGGGAGAGAAAGGGGCTGGAGCAATAGCGCAGTTATAGGGCATTTGCCTTCCAAGCGGCTGACCAAGACAGACCTCAGTTAGATCCCCGGAATCCTATATGGTCCCCCAAGCCAGGAGAGATTTCTGAGCACATAGCCAGGAGTAATCCCAAGTGTCACCAGGTGTGGCCCCCCCCAAGGGGGAGAGGACAAACAAACAAACAAAAAACAAAAGTAGAAAGGAGTGCACATGGGCCCGGAGAGACAGCACCGCAGCATTTGCCTTGCAAGCAGCTGATCCAGGACCAAAGGTGGTTGGTTCGAATCCCAGTGTCCCATATGGTCCCCCGTGCCTGCCAGGAGCTATTTCTGAGCAGACAGCCAGGAGTAACCCCTGAGCACCGCCGGGTGTGACCCAAAAACAACAACAAACAAAAAAACAAACAAAAAAAAAGAATTATATACCAGGGGCCAGAGAGATAGCACAGCTGTAGGGCACTTGCCTTGCACCCAGCTGACCCAGGATTCGACAGTGTCAAATTCCAACATCCCAGATGGTCCCCCGTGCCTGCCAGAAACAATTTCTGAGCACAGAGCCAAGAATAACTCCTGAGCGCTGCCAGGTGTGACCCAAAAACAAAATAAATAAATAAATTTGAAGAAAAAGAATTATATACCAAAAAATTATCTTTAAAAACTTAAGGTGCAAAAAAAAAAAATACTTAAGGTGCCTTTACTTGAATGTCTTAAGTAAGATTTAGCATGGACCTTTAAAGTTAAGTTAGTGAACCCAGATAATTTTGAGATGAACCTTCAAGTATCCTAAAAATTACCTTTGGAGGGGAATGGGCCACACTTGGTGTTCTTATGGCTTACTTCTGGTTCTGTGCTCAGTGGGTCACTTCTGGTGGGGTTTGGGAAACCACATCTGTGTCAGAGATTAAATCTGGGTCAGCGGTATGTGCCATTGTGCCTCTGCACTCTCTCTCTTTCCCAACAATCATATATAAATATATTGGTTTTTGGGTCACACCCGGCGGCGCTCAGGGGTCACTCCTGGCTCTATGCTCAGAAATCACTCCTGGCAGGCTCAGGGGATCATATGGAATGCTGGGATTCGAACTGCTGTCCTTCTGCATGCAAGGCAAACGCCTTACCTAGATGCTATCTCTCCGGCCCCACAATCATATTTTAAAGAAAGATTTCAGAAGTGATGAAATACTAGAGAGAGAATAACAAATATTAAGGATTCAATGTATTGGTAATAGAAGTCTCCAAGTCTTAATTCATCTACTCTCAAAGATGAGTCATGAGGAAGAAAATTAATTATCATGGAAGTTTTCTATATTAACATTCCTCCAGAATCATTTTTAAAAGATACCCAAAGAAATAAATATGAACCAGGAATATTTTAGATAGTAAAAATGGCATTCAGTACAAAGAGGGCAAAAACTTAACAATATACAAAAACTTAAGGGGGAAATTGCTTCTGTGAATTCATCTTAAGCAATTTAACATTTAACAGAGACACTTGTAGTAATAAAGTAATAAATAAGTAATAAATATTTAGTGACAAAATAATCACCAAATGAGGGATAAATGGAAGAGACTTACATATATTATGCTTTGGCTGAATTTCTAATCGATAGTTATTTTTTTTTTTTTTGTGGTTTTTGGGTCACACCCGGCAGTGCTCAGGGGTTATTCCTGGCTCCAGGCTCAGAAATTGCTCCTGGCAGGCACGGGGGACCATATGGGATGCCGGGATTCGAACCGATGACCTCCTGCATGAAAGGCAAATGCCTTACCTCCATGCTATCTCTCCGGCCCCGATAGTTATTATTTTTAAATGAATAGAGTGAGGAGAATAATATGGAGAATAATAATAAAAATCTTCAAAAAAATAAATAAAAATAAAGAAATAAAAATCTTCAGGTCGGGCCCAGAGAGATACCACAGCGGTGTTTGCCTTGCAAGCAGCCGATCCAGGACCTAAGGTGGTTGGCTCGAATCCCGGTGTCCCATATGGTCCCCCGTGCCTGCCAGGAGCTATTTCTGAGCAGACAGCCAGGAGTAACCCCTGAGCACTGCCGGATGTGGCCCCCCAAAAAAAAAATCTCTTAGGTCAAGTGAACCCTGGATTCTCAAGGATCTCAATAAAGAAAAAAGGAAAAAAAATGTAAATAAAAAGATGAATGTTGAAAAGAAAAAAATTGAATGAATAGAGAGAAATTAATGTAACAGAGAAATGATTAAAAGAGAGATTGAGAAAAAGCAATGTATTATATAGAGAAAAAAGAAATTCAGAGATAAAATGTATGAGCAAAAGAGAAAAATGTCAGAAAATGAACAAGAAATTTATTATGTAAAAAAAAAAGATTTATACAGAGGAAAAGACAAAGAAAATGCACAAACAAAATTTATTATATAGGGCCAGAGAGATAGCACAGTGGTAAGATTTTTGTCTTGCACGTGGCCTATCCAAGAGACCTGGGTTCGATTCCCCACATCCCATATAGTCCCCAGAGTCTGCAAGGAACTTTTTCTGAGCACAGAGCCAGGAGTAACCCGAGTGCAGTCAAGTGTGGCCCAAAATCAAAACAAAAAATAAATAAGCAAACAAGGTTTATTATAAAGATAAAAAGGGGGTTTAGATAGAGAAAAGACAAAGAAAAATTTAAAGTAGAGAATATTTACCCCTTAGATAGATAGAAATAGAAAGTGAAAAACTCTGATAACCCCACAACTGTCTCCTATCAGCAGGAAGCAGCTAAAAACAATTCATTGCCCCATTATCCAAAAAGACCAGAGTTTTCCACTATCTTGAGCTTGGCTTTGGTTTGAATAAAAAGTTACAAAGTTCCTGTTTACTCCTTGAACATTATTCCATTTCTTCCCTACAACTGTCCCCTTTGGAGCTTTCGAATGAACTGTCAAGAAGAGAAAGGCAGCTGACAGCCACCATGACTTTAACAGAAAACCATCATCTGACTGAACTCCAACGACCCCTGAGAATAGCTCTGCATATCATTAAAAAAAAAAAAAAAACCATAAAAGGTGGAAATGTGGATGTAGTGGCAGTTGGACAAGGACATGCCCCTCCAATACAGCCACTGTAATGACCGTTGGACCTGGACATCACCCCCGACATATACCCTGGAGACGCCCCTGTCACACCGGCTATAAAAAAAAAAAAAAAAAAAAAACTTGGACAGGATAGTAACAGGAGCAGTGCCTGCCTGTCCTTGCAGAGGGGCCAGAGATAAAGCATGGATGGAATGCTGCCTGCTTTGTATCTATTCCTCTCTCTCTCCCTCTCTCCTTCTCCCAATTCTCTCTCTCTCTCCCTCTCCCCCACCTTTAGCTCTCAGTCTTTCTCAGTCTCTCTTAGTCTCTGGTGGTCCCTACAAGTTGCCTTGCAGGTGGCCAACCTGGGTTCAATCCTTGGCATCCTCTATAGTTCCTCAAGTCCCGCCAAGAGTGATCCCAGAGCATAGAGCCAGAAGTAGGCCTTCAGCACTGCTGGTTGTCACCCAAAAGCCAAAAATAAAAAAGAAACTATTTTTCAAATGATTTTTAAGACACCGATGTGAAATCAATTTATTATCTTAAGTGAATCTTGCAGTCTGTCTTCCCATATAAACTGTACCAGGGGTCATCAAATAATAATGAGGAGAGGCATCTCTTTATAAAGGCACTCCATTTAATAAATGAAAAGAGAATTAAAGAACTAGAATAGCACCATTCTACAGTTCTTGGCAAATTAATAAATCCAGGCATTAAACATTTATACCACCATCACCGAGGGGAGGGAGGGAGAGAGAGAGAGAGAGAGAGAGAGAGAGAGAGAGAGAGAGAGAGAGAGAGAGAGAGAGAGAGAGAGAGAGCCGGACCTTGTGTTGGCACCCTGGTGAAAGAGCCCCCAGCACAGCCTTGCCAAAGGTAGTGAGCCTGAATCCATCAGCCCTGGATCTGACTGCCCATTTGCAGAAAATATGAAAGACTAGAGACATGTGTTCAGCTGCATCAGAAGTCCATGTCAGCAAAGCCTCGAGTTTGTGAAACTTCACATCAAACAGTCCACTTCTTCGATCAAAAGAAAGAAAAGAAGATGGATTTTGTATATTAAAAGACACTTAAGCAATAGGTAATGATTTTTTAATGGACAAGACTGAACAATGGTTTCTAGAATGGACATGTGTGCAATAAAACCACAAAGTAGTCGAAAGAAGGGATCACTGTAAAAAAAAATATCCACTTAGGGACTTCTGCTTCTGATCAAGCACAAGTAGCAGGGCCAGCATTTCAGGAATCTAACGAAAATAACTCAAATACTAGACATGACAGATGAAAAAAAATTGCCTTTGGCTACTTTTCTCTGGTTGCACAGAATCTGATCCCAGAGAAAAGGGAAGCAACTGAAGTGAGTTCTAAAATGGTTCTACTCTCGTGTGCAGAAGAGAGAGAAGAAAACCCACTTTTGTGAGCAAAGAGGACAGCTGGGAAGGTCCTAGGAGGCCAAAGTGACTGTATCGCACAAGATGAAAGACTGGAAAGGTTGGGAGCCCACAGAGCATTCCAGATATGCAGACAGCTCCCCAAAATCTGGGGGATGTTCAAAAGGATTCAGGGGGTCTTATCAGGAGCTTGCATAGAACCAGGAAAAGACCGTGGTCTCACTGGCCACAAGGGAAAACTAGGCATTGAGGTGAGGCAAAAAATCAGTCCTAGGACAGAAGCTGCTCTGATCACACCTAACAAAACTTCAGAGCAAACTTCAAAGTCATCCAGCTGCTTACAAGTAATCTGACTGAATCCCAGAGGCAAACTCAAGAATATTTTCCACCATGAAAACTGTCCAGACATGATGCAAACAGATTTAGTCAATAGGATATAAAACTATTATGAGTCTAGTCTATATATTAATAACTAGAGGAAATCCTAGTTTTGTTGAGATATGAAATTCATTTGTAAAAGACTGAAATGAACACATCTTGACTGGACAAGATGCTAGTTCCAATGACAAAGCACATACCTCATATATGTGAGGCTTTGAATCAGATCCTTGGCACCATCTGGACACCCAGTCACCACCAAGGTCACCACCAAGCCTCCATGATAGCTAAGCAGGCAGGTATGAGCACTTCTGTTTCGTTTTGTTTGGAGACCACATCTAGCTGTGCTTTGGGTTTACTCCTGGTTCTACGATCAAGTAGAGTGTAGTACTTGGGAGTGCTCAAGAGGCCATCTGGAATACTGGGGATTGAACCTGAGTTGGCCACATGCAAGTACCTGCTGTAAACACTTAGAATATAATTTTTGAGAGGAAAAACAACAACAGTACTTTTGAGAGAAATAAAATCATTTTCAGCAACCTGAACATGTAGATTGGAATCTCCAGTGGAATCTGAATGGAGGAGGGTCAAAACTGACATCAAATAAAAGTGAGATGAAAATTTCCCTGGGCCCGGAGAGATAGCAGAGTGGTATTTGCCTTGCAAGCAACCGATCCAGGACCAAAGGTGGTTGGTTCAAATCCCGGTGTCCCATATGGTCCCCCGTGCCTGCCAGGAGCTATTTCTGAGCAGCCAGCCAGGAGTAACCCCTGAGCACTGCCGGGTGTGGCCCAAAAATTAAAAAAATAAAAAAAAAAAGAAAATTTCCCAAATTTTCTCAGAATAGTTAAATCCATATAGCCAAGAAGCTCACAAAACCCAAACCACAAGAACTAAACTCTACCAACTTACCCAAAACTGGTCAGAAATCTGATTAACAGCCAGAAGAATAAAGATTACAAATACAACTGATTTCTGGCTGGAAATAAGATAAGCCCAAAGGCACGAGTTTCAAGTGCTCAACAGCTCCAAAAGCCTTTGATTCCATTATTTCCACCTAGAAAAAATATCTTCCTATACCAAAAGTGAAATGAAGACTATTTAGAACTCCAAGAAATTGAAATCCTGATTAGTCACAGACCAGCACTTCAGGAAGTGTTACAGGAAGTCCTGTAGGAAATGGGAAATTCTAAGATAAAAAAAATCTGAAAATATAGGTAGGAATAAAGAACAACAGAGATGGTTAATCTCTGCATAAATAGGAAATTGTCTTCTTTACTATTTTTTAAATAGTAATGTCAAAGCCTTCTTGGTGGAGATTTACTGATTTACTAATCACATAGGCCACCCATTATTTCTATGAACACCTTTTTCAATAACACCCTATGAACCACCATGAAGCAGAGCTTATTTGCCAGGTTACAGAAAGCCATGGACATTAACCTGGGATTGACTATGACCTACATGCTCTTTGAGTTTGCCAAGGACAAGGACCAGTTCATGGAGAACCACTATCCCATCCATGCCATGACATCCATAAGCAGTATCATCTCGGCGAACTATAAATTCAGCCTCGCCATGTAAGAAGAAAGAAATAAAAAGAGCCACTTTCCAAAGCCCATATATGCAAGATGGTGGGTAAAATAGCCCATAAAGGAGAACTTCCCCAAGGCTGGAACTGGGTGGATGTGGTGAAGCAATTAATCAAGTCTGGTTCAAGAGGATGACTAAACCCCCCAGTCTGAATTAAAAGGCAAAATGGGTTCAGCATCTTACATTCCTTCTAGGATTGAGGTAGATTTTTATAAAATGCAATTTTTGTAGATTAAAAAAAAAAAGTTGTATATTCTGGTTTCTCTTCAGATCATATAAATCTTTCGCCTTTTACTAAAGATTTCCGTGGAGAGGAACAATTCTGAGTTCTTATTAATTTTTTGAGGCCTTGCATTTGCAGGGCTAAAAAAAAAAGTTGTAAGCAGAAAGTTCATGACAAATCAGATTTTTGAACTGAAGAGAGAGGACGGGGAGTAAGGTGCTTACCTTGCACGCGGTCAACTTAGATTCCATTCCTGGCACCCCATATGGTCCCCTGAACTCTGAGCACCACTAGGAGTTATCCCTGAGGACAGATCCAAGAATAAGCCATGAGCACTGCCAGGTGTGGCCCCCAAAACAAAAGTCAACCCAACAAGCAGGCAACCTATTTTGTGAAAAGGTGGAGAAAACTAAAGAATCCAAAGCAGCCAAAAGCAAAGACTGTGCCATTGACTTAGGATGTGGGTAAGAATCTTTGCCTTGGGAAGTAGTTGGTGAGCCTCATTTTCCACATCTGTGAAACAGGCTGACCGTACAACTACCATATGCAGCTTGCAATTGGGCTTGTTGTTGTTTATTTGTTTAAGACTAAATCCTGGCAGTACTCAGGAGCTGCCCCAATTCAGTGCTCAGGTTTCACTGCCAGCTCAGGGGTTCAAGCCTCCAGCATACAAAGTATAATCTCTAGCCCTTTGAGCACTCCCCCCCCTGACTTATTGATATTAGCATCATCATATTTATTAAAATGCTTTGCTTGGGCCCGAGAGATAGCATGGAGGCAGGGCATTTGGCTTGCATGCAGAAGGGCGGCAGTTAGAATCCCGGAATCCCATATGGTCCCCGAGCCTGGCAGGAGCGATTTCTGAACATAGAGCCAGGAGTAGCCCCTGTGTGGCCGGGTGTGACCCAAAAAACAAATTAATTAATTAATTAGTTAGTTAAATTGTTTTGTTGTCTCAGATTTATGGGAACTGCTAGAGCGGAGTGTAACATTATTGTTATAATGTTTCATGCATATATCATAAATAACAGACATTTTATTTTATTGGGAAGAGTTGGGGTTCATCTCTCTATTCTCAGGGTTTATTCCTGATTCTATTCTCAGGAATCCTCCCTAGTGGTGCTCCGGGGGTCATTTGAGGATTGAAGTGTCACAGAATGCAACACTGAATCCCAGTTGGCTGCATGCAAAGTATGTACCTTATCAATGTACTATCAATTCAGCACAACTTAGAGGTTACTCCTGGCTCTGCACAGAAATTATTTCTGGTGGTGCTCAGGGGACCAGAGGGGATGTCAGGAATTAACCCAGCCAACTGTGTTCAAGGCAAGTGTCCTACCCACTGTACTGTCTCTTCCAGCTCCCATACCATATATTTTCAAGATCATTTCAGATTCATTTTAAAACAAATGTTTAAAGACGTTATTAGAAAAGAAGAACTTGGGGCCGGAGAGATATCATGGAGGAAAGGCATTTGCCTTTCATCAAGAAGGATGGTGGTTCGAATCCCAGCATACCATATGGTCCCCTCTGCCTGCCAGGGGCGATTTCTGAGCATAGAGCCAGGAGTAACCCCCGAGTGCTGCCGGGTGTGACCCAAAAACCAAGAAGAAGGAGGAGGAGGAGGAGGAGGAGGAGGAGGAGGAGAAGAAGAAGAAGAAGAAGAAGAAGAAGAAGAAGAAGAAGAAGAAGAAGAAGAAGAAGAAGAGAGAGGAGGAGGAGGAGGAGGAGGAGGAGGAGGAGGAGGAGGAGGAGAAGGAGGAGGAGGAGGAGGAAGAAGAAGAAGAAAGAAGAAATGGAAGGAGGAATAAGAAGAAGAAGAAGAAGAAGAAGAAGAGGAGGAAGAAGAAGAAGAAGAAGAAGAAGAAGAAGAAGAAGAAGAGGAAGAAGAAGAAGAAGAAGAAGAAGAAGAACAACAACAACAACAACAACAACAACGACTTGACAACTTGGCTTCTCCCCATTCTTTTTTTTTTTTTTTTTTTTTTTTTTTGGTTTTTGGGCCACACCCGGCAGTGCTCAGGGGTGACTCCTGGCTGTCTACTCAGAAATAGCTCCTGGCAGGCACGGGGGACCATATGGGAGACCAGGATTCGAACCAACCACCGTAGGTCCTGGATCAGCTGCTTGCAAGGCAAAAGCCGCTGTGCTATCTCTCCGGGCCCACTTCTCCCCATTATTAACCCTTTACCAAATGAGGAAACGAAGACTCACAGAGAGTCTATGGCATGCCTCAGATCACAGAGTGGAGAAATTTGGACTAGAATAGACTGTTCAATATCTAAGGTCATGCCTTCTTTCATGAATCATTGGAGTCAAATAAAATAAATTGGAAGTATGGTAGTAAGCCAACAGGTCCTTTATCTACTTGCCCAATTGAGAGGTTAATTTCTCCACCACTTTCCATTTCTGAATCTTTTCTCTTCCTGAGGTGAAAAAGGAGAAACGCTTGATCTCTATTTAAGGAACTCCAGTTAAACATGGCAGATTGCGCACATGATGTGGCTTAGTCAGGATGGCAAACTCTACTAAGAATAACTTGCACAAGAGAGAGGTGTAATTCTCTCCCGTGTAACAGGGCCCATTTGAAGGCCAATGCTGCTAAGAATCCCAGCATATGGGAGGTTCATATTCTTTCTCTTAGCTCAGCCTCCCCAGAGAATTACCCTCTTCTCCAAAGTGCAGGATAGCTTAGCACTGTGACCGTGGTCCAGGAAACAGGATGGAGATGGAGATGGAGAAGGACCTGTATCTCACCTCCAAAAGCCTGACCTGGAACATATAATGTGTGTGGAATTTGCCGGAATGTAATGACCACTGTATCTAGCTACAGAGAAGATGGGGAGTGTGACCTCTATCCTGGCTGTCTATCTAAATTTGGCAAGGAGGTCACCCCTTTTTGGGAGGGAGTGGAGGTTGGGACCACACTGAGGGATGCTCATTGGTTACTCATGGCTTTACACTTAGGAATCACTCTCGGCAGTGCTTAGGAAACCATATGGGATGCCACGGGTCAAACCAAGGTCAGACAAATGCAAAGCAAGCACCTTACTCACTGTCCTATCTCTCTTGCCCCAAGGAGGTCATCTCTTTTGGGGAGGGGATTGGGTCACACCTGGCTGCACTCAGGGGTTACTCCTGGCTCTGTGCTCAGAAATCGGGGGCTGAAGAGATAGTATGAAGGTAAGGTGTTTGTCTTGCATGCAAAAAGATGGTGGTTCAAATCCCGGCATCCCATATGTGATGGGATATCCCATATCCCATATCCCATATCCCAGGAGTGATTTCTGAGCATAGAGCCAGGAGTAACCCCTGAGCACTGCCAGGCATGACCCAAAAGAAAAATGGAAAGAAAAGAAAAGAATCACCCTGGCAAGCTCAGAGGACCATATGGGATGCCAAGAATCAAACCAGGGTCCTTCCTGGGTTGGCTTTGTGCAAGGCAAACGCCCTACTGCTGCACCACTGCTCCAGCCCCTGTACCTTTTGATTTATGTATCATATTCAAGGCTTTGTCTCCCCTTTTCTAGAGAATCAAGGGGTGGTTCCCAACCACTGCTCAGAAAACTGAAGGGCCACTTCTGGTGGTACTCAGTCATGCTGGTCCAGCATGACTGACGGCCCAAAAGATGCAGTGCCATAAAGGCCTCAAGTTTTTTGTGACCCCCATCTGTGTTTTGAGGCCCTAGGGCAATGGGCAGTGATGCTTTCCAGGCTGCCTCCACCAAAGTGTGGGACCATGTGACAATCGGGATTGAATCTGACCGGGAGCATGCAAGCACTGTAACTCCTCAGCCTCTGTTTAGATATTTGTTCCAGAAAGACACATGATTCTCATGGATCCATCTTCATAAATATGACTGGTTTGTGATTCTTGGCTTAGAGGTAATTAAAAATTAATTATCATACTTTACAAGTAATAGTTTGCACTCCCGGCACTCACTGAGAAGTAAATAGATCATAAATAGTTACTGTTATCCCAATGGCTGGTGGATTGGGCAGCCCGGAGTCCATAAATCCCTTTCAACAGACATGTTATTTCTTCTGGGGGAACAAACAGATTTGTTTTAGATCAGAGAGTCAACTGACAGATGGCCTTTGTGAAAACACACCATTTGTATAAATAAATTAGAGTCTTACTATGGTATTGCGTTTCTGTGGATTGGGGGAATCAATGCCCCCATTCTTGAGAACGAGCTCCACTGGAAAGAGCAGTTGTGTGGCGGGAGGAGGCCACGCTGCAGTTTCCCCAACACAGGTCCCAGCTCTTCAGAGACATTTGCTGCTTCCCATCACTATGGTCACCAAGTGCTCTCTGCCCAGGACTTATGGATCTTTCCCCAGAAGGTATCAGCGCCAGCACCTGGCACCGAACAGAGCAAGGTACCACCAGTCAAGCTCCCTTTGGCTGTTTTCCCCATCAATGGAGGACACCAGGGGCCTTATTAGCCCAACCACAGCTTTGCGTAATTGGAGCTGACAATGCATTTCCCTTAAGAAACCCCTAACATTTCCTTTACTATATAGTTCATTGGCTAAATACTGAACATTTGCTAGATGCCTTTCCAACCAAGTCAGTACTAACGCTGAGTCGACTGCAATCCCTTCTGGGACGGTACACATGGGAGGCACACTTCTAAGATTTATTCACCCAGAGATAGATACCCTGAACTAGAGACAGGACTTAACATTTAAGAGGACAAGTTGTCAGTTTCCAGAAGGGAAGGAGTGATTGTTCTTGGTAGTGTGTGTGTGTGTGTGTGTGAGTGAGAGAGACAGACAGACAGACAGATAGACGGAGTCATTGATGGTGAGCAATAAAAACTGAACTTCAATGGAAATATAATATACTATCTTCAATGGGAATATAATATACTATATACAGATATTGATTGATAATGCCAAAGGCTCGAAGTCATGAACTCTGCTACTTCAATTTAAATAATTTAAATGGCATATTATATTGTTTTTTAGAATCAGGACTAGCAACGACAATAGAATCAAGAGACCCAAACTACCACAAGCTACACATAAAAGGGCTTGTTACACTAGCAGTCCAGGAGGCTAAGGGTGGAAGTATGGGATGCATGCTGGGAACAGTGGTGGAGGGAGGTCAACACTGGCAGTGGGAGTGGTCCTAATTCACTGTCACTATGTACCTTAAATATAACTATTAAAGACTTGTAATTCACATTGGTCTCAATAAAAATCATTAAAAAAAAAAGAATCAGGACTAGCAGTCAGGTGGGATGTAGCTTAGTGCAAGCTTCAAGTACATCCCTCCCTAAATTCAACCCCCAGCTCCGAAAGTACCAAAGCCAAACAAAAAACAGAAGTAGTTCATATTTCTTGAATAAGAAGTCAAAGATAATAATTTTAACCAGAGATACTCACAATTAACCCTGTCTTATAGAGGATTGACTGGCTATGGTGTTTTCCATGTGACTAAGGTACAAAAATCACCAGGTCTGATTAAGAAAAATTTTAATTATGCCCACTATTCTAAAGAAATGAGACACTTTGCATACTTGCTAGGGAGGAAAACTTTTAGGTCCTGTTGTCTTGTGTTTTCCAGACTCTGATGTCTGTTTAGAAGCTGTGCCTATTTCTTGACACAGTGGGGTGACCACTAGCTTGGTGATTTGTTGGCCTTCAGAACCTCAAGTCCCCAGGTTGCTATTTAGAGTTCTGCCAGTTGGTGCCTTGATAGAATTAATACGTCTAGAATTGCCCAACTTACATTCAATGGGGAGCTTGAACCAATTATTTCCATCTGTCTCTATGACACTCCCAGAAAATCTCAGGTTACTTCAAAGGACATCAGAAATTCTCAAATAAAACTAATCTGGGCACATAAGCCTGCGCACATATACGCCCATATGTCAGACATAAATATGTCAGACATAAATATGTCAGACATAAATAGCTACTGCAGTCCTTCTGGACAAAGCAAGCCAGGAAATTGATAATATAATTGGGCAACAGGATCTCAGAGGGGCGCGATGGTCATAATCTAAATTAGAACTGATCATGGAAAATAAAAATCCACTCTATTACCACAACACCGTAAATCTGTGGAAGGTTTTCGGGGTAAAATCAATGAGGTTATTTTTTAAGTAGGTGATTTGTGAATGAACGACTAAAAGGCTCATTTGGTAGGATAGCGTGAATGATTTTTTTTTTTTTTTATTTTTTTTTGGTTTTTGGGCCACACCCGCTTGACGCTCAGGGGTTACTCCTGGCTATGTGCTCAGAAATCGCCCCTGGCTTGGGGGGACCCTATGGGACGCCGGGGGATCGAACCGCGGTCCTTCCTTGGCTAGCGCTCGCAAGGCAGGCACCTTACCTCCAGCGCCACCTACCCGGCCCCTGATTTTTTCTTTCATCCTTAAACCCTACTTACTATACCTGCCTTTAGATGAAAAAGCACACCGTCTTAGCTCTCGATAAAATATTTGCTAGACATCTTTGTCGCAAATAGAGTCGATCCACAATCAATACATTTATTCATAATGTCACATTGCACAGATAGGTGAAAGGTTAAGAGAATATGTTCAGTGGGGCTGTGATAGCACAACGGAGGGCATTCACATTGCATGCAGCTGACCCAGGTTCAATCCCTGGTATCCCATAATAGTCCCCTCCAGCCCACCAGGAGTCATTTCTGAGCACAGAGTCAGGAGTAAACCCTGAGCATTGCCAGGTATGCCCCCCCACACCAATAAAAGAAAAGAAAATATATTCAGGGCAATGGTAATCAACCAACCCTTTGCAATTAGGCTTTGCAGGGATTCCTGGAGGAAGGTGCTAGGAAGGATCCAAAAGATATCCAACCATGTGAACACCATAAGCAAATATACATCCCACAGCCAGCCATGAGAAAGTGAATGGACCCGCTACCCCCTAACTCCATAACTGGAGGCCAGTTTCTCATCTACTTTTTTATCTGTGAAAATGAGAAAATGGTGCCCATCCCATAGAATGGTGAGAATTAACGGCATTTGGACACAGGTATAGTGCACACAGCAAGCAAAAGAAAGGATTACTTTTTTTTTTCTTATTACCATTATTTCTTCTTTACTGTGGACAAGGCTCATGGAGTTGGGACCATCACAGAACTCAAATTACTTAATGAATTTAGAATCATGTTGACTATTCGAACTAGATGGTATTATCTGCGTTCACTTTTTTGGGAGGGAGGGTTAATGAGTTAAATGTTTAATATTAAATGAAGGGGTCCTGAATGATAGTACACTGG